>NC_025699.1:722194-728306 GCF_000633955.1 Camelina sativa | reverse complement strand
GTGTGCAAGTTAAGCTCATTGGTGGTAGACAAGGTACGCTCATTGGTGTCAAGCTGTCTTTAAGTGTGTAGCTTTCTGATTTGGGTGATGCTTGTATCCTTGATGCTTGTTTTGTTCTTGTTTTGTTCTTGTTTTGTTCTTTTTTTGTTAATGTTTTGAGCAAAACGTTTTGTTAATGTTTGTATCCGTGATGCTTGTATCCTTGATGCTTGTTTGGTCTTTATTACACTGCAACTTATTTTTATTACTTTGGTGATGCTTGTATTGATGTTTGTATCCGTGATGCTCATTGGTGATGCTCATTGGTGATGCTTGTTCATTTATTTATTAATGCTTGTATCCGTGATGCTTGTTCATTTATTTATTAGTCATATCTTTGCTTTTATTCATGTTTTCTGTATCACACTTGTTCATTTAGTTATGCTACATTCGTTTTCTAATTGGTATTTGGTTTTGGTTATTTCAGATGGATGATACACTAAACCTTGAAGATGATTATATGAGTGGAGATGATATGTTTGAGCATGATATGAATCCGGATGAAGAAGAACATGTAGAAGGGGAACGTGTAGAAGCAGATTCAGTAGCTAGTACGGCTGACAAGAGGACTGGCAAGTCTACAGGTAAACGTAAAAGGTCAACTTGTTGGAAAACTTTTGAAATTGTTGGAGATCAGTTGGATGATGGTAGGAATAATATTAGATGCACCCGTTGTGAGCATATTTATTGCCTTAATCTTCGTAAAAGTGGCACCAATACTCTCTTGCGTCACTCCCGATCATGCTCAAAGACTCCAGGAAGCACTCCTTCATGTGGAAACAGAAAGTTAGATATGATGGTGTTTAGGGAGATGATAGGATTGGCAATCATAGAACATGATTTGCCTTACTCTTTCGTTGAGTACAGAAGAATTAGAGAAGCTTTTCAGTATGCAAATTCCAACATCGAGTTTTGGTCAAGAAATACTGCGGCTGCTGATTGCTTAAAGATCTACGAGAAAGAGAAGCTGAAGCTTAGAAAGATGTTAGATGAAGTTTCGGGTAGGTTCTGTTTAACAACAGATTTGTGGAGGGCAATCACAATAGAGGGATACATGTGTTTGACTGCACACTATATCGATAGTGGATGGAATTTGAAGACAAAAATCCTATCGTTCTGTGCATTTCCTCCTCCACATACGGGTGCTGGAATAGCTACAAAGTTGTTGGCGTTGCTTAAAGATTGGGGAATAGAAAAGAGAGTGTTCACAATTACTGTTGATAATGCTTCCTCAAATGACAACATGCAAGGAATTCTCAAGAGGCAGCTTAGGAAAAATTTGGTGTGTGGTGGAGAGTTCTTTCATGTGAGATGTGCTGCACACATCTTGAATCTGATTGTGCAAAACGGATTGAATCTGATTATGCAAAACGGATTGGACAATGCAAACCGTTTTCAAGAACTGTCTTCTATGGCTTGTGACATCCTTAGCATCCCTATTACAACCGTAGCTGCAGAATCATCATTCAGCATTGGAAGCCGAGTTTTAAGTAAGTATCGGAGTTCACTCCTTCCTTCTAATGTCCAAGCTCTAATTTGCGCTAGAAATTGGCTTAGAGGTTTTGAAGAGATTGTTGATCCATTCGAAGAAGGCAAAGAAGGACAAGGAGAAGGAGAAGGAGAAGGAGTTTGAAATATGTGTGTCATTGTGTTTGCTTTATTGCTTTTGGATGTTGATCATTGTGTTTTGGATGTTTATCATTGTGTTTTGGATGTTGATCATTGTGTTTGGATGTTTATCATTGTGTTTGGATGTTTATCATTGCTTTTGGATCCATCTTTTATGTTTTATGTTTATGTTCTAAGCTAATTACACAATTTTTTCTCATTTTACAAAATCTGTTATATTTTTGTCCAATGGACACCCATGGAAAGCCCATAAAAAAATGGGCATAAGTGGGCATGGTCGTTAATGGACCGGACGTTAATGGACACAGACACCTATTTGTCCAAAATAAAAGTGGACAATATTGGACGGGTCAAAATGGACGTGGACGCCCATTTTGATAGCTCTATTTCTAGGGAAGAATACAAGAGAGCCTACAGAGAATGCGAGATGCGGAGAGCTTTTCTTTCTCTACCGGAGTGTGTTAGATAATGGGAAAATTGGAAAATATTTCTTCTTTTAGAAATTATTCTTAAATTTACAAAATATTACCATTTTGAAAAAGTTACCGTTAATACTTGTTGTGTTACTATTACAGTGTCAGAGAAGAACCGAGTTAAAACGGGAAATGAAGGGCAAATAAGTCATTTCGAGTAACCTTAGTAAACCGACTATCACCAGATCTTATTAAACCAACACAAATCGATATTTCCCTTTTTTGAATAAATTTTAGTTTTAATTTCGTCAAATATGATAGCGAAGAGAGAAAGCCCATCTTAGGCCCATTATAGCCAATCAATCTCTAAGAAAAAGGCCAATTAAGCTACACTGTTGCAGATTAAAAATTAATTCGTCAATTTTTCATTTTATCACAAGCAAAAATTCATAAACATTTTTCCATAACCCAAAACATTATGATAACAAGAAAATTGGTCAGCTACTTGTATTTATATATATATACTGTTAAGTGCTTTCTAAATTAAACTGAAAAAAAAATTACAAAATTATCAAAAGAGTCGAGAACACTTTTTTTAAGTAACACTTATACAAAATTAGAGAAAAACAAAAAAAAAAAAAATTGAAAAACATCTCTCTCCCAAACGGAAACCGGTTTAAGATCGAGTGAGCAAAGTCGAAATATGAGCCGCCGAGAGCGTCTGAGCTCTTAGAGGCGGTCTGCTACCGGAAAGCCGCGGCGGTCTATCGAGAAAAACGTCGTGACCACTAAGATTTCGCTCCGATGCGCCGCCGCATCCGGATAATCTACGACAGTGAGGGCTCTCCCGTCGCTGCTTCAGCTTAGCGTTGAAAGGATTCTCCGGCTTGGCGAGATCTTCCACGCTTAACGCTTCTGCTAACGATGTGAAAGACTGTGATTTGCCTTTGTAATGTTTTGATAATCCTCTCCTGTTTATGAAAATTTCCGTTTTGGGGGTTACAAAATATTCGTAACAAAATGAAAAATTATTTTTAGAAAGACCCCATAAATGGAATATTTCCGTGTTATACTCTTAAAACTATAAACCGGTTAGGAAACACCCTAACTATTGGGGTTTATTCTGATAAGATTTAAAATCAGGGGTTATAAACGGAACATTCTGATTCTAATATACCTTGAGGAAGAAGAAGAACTTCGACGGTCCGAATCATCAGGAGAGTTTGGAAAAGAAGAGGGAGAGTTAACACTTTCATCTGCGTCTACGTCTGCGTCTCTGACTAAGTTTCCGCGTCTGCGTTCTTCTCCCAACATAAGAGACTCCATCTGTTCTTGATAGTGCATTTTTTTTCTTCTAAAGCCGCTCCTAATTTAGTACTAAAGAGTTGAGAATAGAAACAGTAGCGTTTATAACCTTTATATATATTTTTAATCAATGTGTTTATATAGTCGGCCCGTGCTTAAAAAATTCATTAACCTAATGAATCATTCGAATTTAAAACATTATCTAAATGAGTTATGTTTCTCAAATAACATGTCACGCCCATGAACATGGGTTCTGGTTTTCCGGTGTTTTATAATAATAAAGATGTCAGAGATAAGATATTCCGGGAATGATTGAACAAGATGATGACACGTGGAAAGAAAGAAGAAATGGACGGAGATTAGATACATGTTTACGTGGTGGGTGGAAACAGATGGCACGAACGACGAGGTCATCGAGAATCTCTGTGTAACGAATCTAACCGATACGTGTCGAACTATGTTGAACAGATTCAAAGACTTTTTTGTGCCATGATTGATAAATGAACTTCGTTTTATGTACTATTTTATGGACCGTCTCTAATGCCCCTTTGGCACATGATCGCTTTATAAAAAACATTATCTTGGGGAGGATTCGAGGAATCCATACGTTTTCTTCACCGAAGAACAAGTAGAATGTTTTCCTCTACTGTGCTTATTTTGCCTTTTTTCCAGCGTCAGAGAAAGGTTAACTAATTTTTCTACTGCTTTTATTCTAACTGGTAAATGATAAGAGTCAGAATCAGCTGTTCTCTACTCTTGATTATATTCCTCTAATCTGGCTACGAATATTTGCTTATTTCACTGACGGAGTCTATAGATGCTAAAAGTAAAGTTTTATGTTTCTGTTCCAAAAACCATCAGAAACTATAATTTATAATCAAAATCAATCACCTTCGCAAGTTATAAACATAAACACAAAATGAATACGTCAGTCATTTCATCAGAAAAGGCTTTAATCAAATAACTCAACTCAGTGTTTAAACTGACGAAAAAAACTATTCCTAAATTATGTATCAGTAGTCAGGCCAAGTATGGCTCTGTATAGAGTTCCTCCCGCTAAGATATTCCACATGAATCTCAATGTATACTTCGAGTCAATACATTCAAAAGTTTCGCCAAAGTACAAACATTTTAAAAGGTAACTGAGAGAAATCGAATAACTGAAAGCCAAAGAAAAAAGAATGAAGTCTGCCATAGCAAGGTCAATATGGGGAAGTAAGTACATGATCATATTTTAAGAGGTACTACTTGACTTATCTATCCTACAATATCTTATTAGCCACTTATGAATTACCCTACTCTTAAAACTGAATCGTCTAGATACTGAAGGACGAGTGATTACTCTAGTCTACAATGTGCATTGTTTGGTATTGGTCAATCAAGGGTTCATGATCAGTTCTTGTATCTAGCAGAGCATATCAAAAGCACATACGACTACAATACTACTTCAGACTTCAGATGCATCATTCATGACATTTGTATTTAACAGTTAAATATGCACATATTAGAAACCTGACACTAAACACTACTAAACAAAAGGTTTCCTTGATTACTCCAATTCACAGAATGCTTAACAGAAATCACAGTGTATAGCCATAGATTCAATTCACTAAAACCATCAATCATGTGTGTCTCATCAAACGCATATCCTGAAGAGAAGATTATAGTCAATCAAAATTCAAAATTCAACAAGAACAATCTCAATCTGGTAACAACAAATAAGAATCCAAGCATAGAAAAGTAGGATAAATCCTTCAATCTCCGGAAGTCAAAAACGTTGAAACAGAGAAAAGGCATTACACTAATTGGACCACTGAGACGAGAGGAGAAAGAGCCGATCAATCCTTGTTCTTGATCCTCTCGATCCTCTGGTTAAGATGCTCGATCCTGACAACCAAATTGGTGACAGAGTAAAGGATCCAGTAGAAGACAAGAGCAGCCGCGATGAGAAGCGCGTTTCGCTGGGATTTCATCATAGATTTCTGGTGACGAAGATGCTCCGACGGTGTGCAGGAATCGCCGTCGCACGAAGGCATAGTCTCGTACTTCCAGTAGATGTCCATCAAGAGGAAGAGACAGAACGGAACTATGGAGAGAAACGGTTTGAGGAGATTACGAGTGACGGCGACTAATCCCTTGCGGAGTCCGTCGAGTCCTGGCATCGTCAATAGCACCACCATGATCGCTTCAGCCGCCGCTGCGTAACCTAAAACAACCCATTCGAGCGCCATTATCACCGGATCAAGCTAGATCTGAATTTTCTATTTTTCCGATCCTTTTTTCTTCTTCTCGTGTGGGATTGGAAGAGAAGATGTGAGTAAGGAACACGTGGGCGGTCAACGCGTGTCGCACGTCGGTTAAGAGGGAGAAGAGTTTTAAATGGGCTTATGCGTTTACTTAAACTCGGCCCAAATAGTTACAAGAGTAAATAGGCTTAGATTCACACACAGTCCATTTGTCAAGTAACGGCGTCAGAAAAAAATGAAAATGAAACGGCAACGTTTGGTAGGTGAGACACGTTGATCAGATTGTGTTTTGTCTCCTAATCACATCACTTTCAAAGCAGATACATAAATGGATATATATAAGCACACATTAAACAGAGTTCATCACACATACTGACTAAACAAAAGAAGCAAAATCTTTAAGTAGAAACAAATTCTCATCTCCGACGAGAAGAAAAAAAAAACAGAGTTTGTATGGCAACCAGATCGAAGAGCTTTCAG
>NC_025699.1:715507-722134 GCF_000633955.1 Camelina sativa | reverse complement strand
ATACAGTAACATCATCTTGATTATATATGATGAGAAACTGATATGAATATACGTACATAATAGAGGTTTTTTAACAAGATTATTAGAGGTTTGTGGTGTTTGGTTATTTTGTCAGTGTGTTACTAGTTTGGTCAAACAATCTTTAGTTTCCACTTTCTTGAATTCAAGATATGATTCCCAGATCTAGAAAGTTCAGATATCAGACTTCTTTTATATTTTCAATATCATACATTTGCTCTCTTTTTTTTTTTTTTTTTTGTCGGCTAAACATTTGCTCTCTTTTAATTCTTGTTTTTGTTCGTATCTCTATATGCTTAATATAAACGCAATGGATCTGAAAAAGCACCCTGTCATATTCGAACAAGTGTATTAGTTTTGAGTCTTAAAAGTCTTTTTCTCTCCAAGAAAATCCTTTTACCATATCTTAAAATATTAATAACATTTTCTTGAAAATAATTATATTCGTACGAAAAGCATAAGCAATGTACCCATTCTACTACCAAAAAAAAATGGCATATGCCATTAGGCGTAAGTGGATAATACCAAAACAAATCTAGTTCCGGATTTGACACGTGTCGGTAGTTGTAATTTACATCAATACCCTTAAAGAATAATAAATTCCTTTTCTTTACTTGCAGTTTTAAGTAGCTGGGGGTCAAACTCAAAACTGTAGCCAAAACTAATGAATTTACATCTTTAATTACAAACCACATTTAGTTTCTTCTTTGCTGTACTCCATCTTTTTTAAACACGTTATTTTCATCTAATAGTATGAGTCTATGAGATCAGTACGTAGACGTGACCTGGCTGATCTTCTCATATCGTTAAATTAAGATAAGAATTGGACCGACAGCTTTGAAGATATAGAAAATATTGATGGGGGGCTGACTATGACATATTTTGACATTTACTTGATTTTTATATCAATTTTATAGGGAAAAGGCTTTTAAGGGGTCACTTTTTATGAAAATCAAAACTTTCCATCTTAAATAATATACAATGACCGGATAAAAAAAAAAATCTATACGAAGAGTGACTACTGTACGAAATCATTATTTTTGGGTGGTTGTGTCCCTGTGGGTATTTTCTGTGGTGGCAACGTCTCACCTACCAATCAACAATCTCCCACCCAACCGGAATTTTGTTTTTATTTTCCTTGATATCGCGTATTGATTTGACTAAATAATTTTGCGTTAGATTCTTTTTATACATGCGACAGAATGTGAGATAAATAAAAGTCTTCTAACAATCTTTTTCTTTTGAACAGTCGGAGTGGTCATTCCTCGGCGTATGATAAGAACGTGGAGGATGAGCTGCATGCAAGTGCAGTACCTGACGAAGTCATAAAGCCAGATTCCGACAAATATTGGTCTCCTCATCCACAAACAGGAGTTTTCGGCCCTTCCACTACTGAGCACACCCTCGCTGCTGAAGGTGCACGCCAGGACTCTGCTGTGCTGGAGGAGACTGCTTGGTTTCGCCCCACAAGTCTCGAGGACTCGGACAAGACTCACCATGTTTGAGTCTCCCACTCTATCTTTCTCCCTGCTTTTTACTGGTGTTATGTCGTTGTAATAAGGTTCTTTCTAAGTACACAATCTGCCAAGTCAAATAGTGTCCTAAAATAACTTTTATGTTCTGCTGCTACGTCTATGTCGATGGGTGTTAACGATAAAGATTCAAACCAATAAAAAATGAGGTTTGGTTTTTAATTTGGTGCGGTTAATCAAAGCCATGATGAGTGATGACCCCAGGACATATAAAAAAGACATCATCTGCTAATCGAATCTCTCAAGAACAATATCAATTATATCTGTAATCTTGATTAACCAGCGAAAGAGTCATAAATCAAATGAAACGAAAAAAAGCTCTCTAAGACTAGTAAACTAAAAGCTGAAGCTAAATCAAAAAGATACATAAAGCTTTCTAAAGAGAGAAAAAGAAAATATATACAAAACGAACCAGTGGTGGTATATTGTTCTACTTCTTCACCGATCTGTACCAATAAATAACCAGAGCCTCTCTAAGTAAATTCTTCTCCCTAACGACTAATTTTCCCTCAGAATCATCACATAATAAAAGACTGATGGTTGCTCAAAAAGATCCATCACCCCAGAAACTGTAATGCCCTAAACGTGATTCTCAATCTACGAAAACCAGAGACTTGGAATTGTTATATGTTTGGTACCTGTAAATCTCGTTTTCACTTGAGTAGAGCTCTTGTTATTGATCTCTTCTTCTATCGTTAAAGGATTTCGCAGTTGGCTTTGAAGGCGGTCTATTTATCTTCTCAAGTAATCTGCTAAATACTAGCTTGACCGGTATGCAGGCCACAGTTGGTGGTCCTGGTAATACCCGTCTGTTAGAGAGCTCGTGTGTCCGGTCTCGTAACACCTTCATCCCATTGTGCCCTTGTTCGCTGCTGAATGACGATAGTGCCCTTGTCTTTTGGCTAGCAGTAGCATTTGTGTTCTTCAGCAACTTCTTTTGCTGCTGCTGCTGCTGCTTTCTCTCTGCAGGTGGTCGTGGAATTCGCAGTGAACTGTTTCTCCTCACCGAGTTATCATCATTACTAAAACTTCCCAGCCCGAGTTTCTTAACATGCGGTTTTCTTCCCTGCTCGGCCGGAGAATGATCATAGTTTGCTTCATCATCCGCTTCGAGGGAAGATGAGAATGGCTGCAGCCGTGGAACCCGGGAATTACTCCTTCTTGCAGTCTTCCAAGCAGAGGGCAGAAGAAAGCTTTTGTCATGGTAAGTTGTTTCATTACCAAAATAATCAATTGTCTGAAAATATGACTCGGAGGAACCATCTGCTAAGACTTCGATTTCGACTGGATGTCCAATTATTGCTCTGCCATTTAACTTACTCATAAGTGAGACAATTGGGACAGGCCCTTTCTGATAGCTTCCTCGCACTTCTAGATCCACATCCATCAACGAAGAACGCGTTTTTCTGCCAAAATGTCGTTGAGAAACATCAAACTCCTGACCTAAACCTTCAAGTTTTTCCTCCCCACGCTTCCTCATACCAATCCGGCCTTCCCAAGGATCATCATCCCAGTCCAGCAAGTCATGGCTGTAGATGTTCTTACATCCAGATGAAACCACAGATGAGAACTGATAATTATCACCTGGTCCAATCATTCTGTCCCCGAACTGCCTTTCGTTGGGATCAGTGTCATCAGTACCATCGCTCATATCATTTGTCCCATTAAAATCTAAACCATAACCCATAGGCTTTTGCCCAAATGCCCTTCTCTTATATTCACAATATCTTCCATCTTCCATACGATTACGGTGCATTTCTCTCTTACGTGCAGACCTTCTTGGAAGATTCCGCAAGTTTCTTTTGCCCTTAAGCTGCCACTTGGAAACCGTGCTAGCATCATTATCAGGATTGTGGGAATAAAGGTAGGAAGAGTCGCCAGAAATGGAGGACTCATAATGATCTTCCTCACTGCTGGTGCTTTCATCTTCTTCTGACATATGTCTACTAAAAGTATTGCGTCGCTCTGAATGACGCCCAGCTCCTGGAAAGAGAAGATTTCAAACAAGAGTTAGGGCATAACTAACACCTGTACGACACAGAGAAAATTGTGGTCTACGTAACTAAACAGGTTAATAGGTTTTTACAGTTCAGAGGCTTGACACAAATTCTAGTCAAAGTAAAATCAGAAATGATTGCCGTCTTGCCACAATTGAAAGCCAATTTTCGTAAAAGTAGAACACATTTATATTGATAAGAAACTAGATTTTAGCAGTCCAAAAAAACTTCACCTGACGGCAAGGGAATGTCATCATCAGTATCCTCCTCCATATCAGAAGTATCAGTTTCGGATTCAGAATAATCAGATTCCATATCTTCCAAAAATTCAGGAGGGTCATAATCTGAATAACGAGAATCACCACCGACAAAGGAGGAATGCATTGCCTCCCTATGGCCTCGCAAACTCTGATGCAGGTCTGAAACATCATTAGTTTCATTTGGTGTGAACATATATTTAGGCCTTTTAGCCTCTGCCTTACTCCTTGTGTTCTCCTTTCCTGAAAGGGAGCCAAAATTTTCAAATGAATTTTATGTCAAAAAGGGCCAGAAGCCTTAAGTATCCAACCATCTTGGAATTAAAAACTTGGAAGTTTTCAAATTCATCTCACCGAGGGTATAACTGGGCCTCTCCATGCTAAAATCTCCACTCGAAGAAGCTGAAGAGTTGCTTCTGGCAAGATACTTTAAGGAAGTATCAGGACCATTGGAACGTGAAATCTTTCGCTTTGAAGAGGCGGTTCTAAGTCCAAAGTCCTGCAAGCCTCTCATTCGAGGTACAGCCTCATCATCACAACTTGGTTGTTCTTCCTCTTTATCTCTCAGCAAATGCGTAGCATCACCAACCCCTAGAAAATCTGAGGATTCTCTTGTTCCATTATCATGAACCCTAACTATATCAGGAGAGTGATCTCTAGCCTTGTAGGAAACTAGTTTCCCTTCTTTTTTCAGCAAGTCCTTTTCAAGTTCAAGGGCATGGAGAATAGCATCTTCTCTACGAGCATACTTCTCCCTCTTTCTTATAGTCAATGCTTGCGAAGATTCTACCCTTTCAATGCATTCATCAAAATCACCACAACGAAATGGCTTCACCCGTTTGGATTTCTCTAAATTGTACCAATCCCTAAGATTGAAACAAAACTGCTTTCAGTAATCAATCCAAGTCCAAAAGAAAGTTCATACAGACAGAAAAAAGAAGAGACTTACACACTTGCATCCTCTCTCCCGAGGAGCTTNGGGCCAGAAGCCTTAAGTATCCAACCATCTTGGAATTAAAAACTTGGAAGTTTTCAAATTCATCTCACCGAGGGTATAACTGGGCCTCTCCATGCTAAAATCTCCACTCGAAGAAGCTGAAGAGTTGCTTCTGGCAAGATACTTTAAGGAAGTATCAGGACCATTGGAACGTGAAATCTTTCGCTTTGAAGAGGCGGTTCTAAGTCCAAAGTCCTGCAAGCCTCTCATTCGAGGTACAGCCTCATCATCACAACTTGGTTGTTCTTCCTCTTTATCTCTCAGCAAATGCGTAGCATCACCAACCCCTAGAAAATCTGAGGATTCTCTTGTTCCATTATCATGAACCCTAACTATATCAGGAGAGTGATCTCTAGCCTTGTAGGAAACTAGTTTCCCTTCTTTTTTCAGCAAGTCCTTTTCAAGTTCAAGGGCATGGAGAATAGCATCTTCTCTACGAGCATACTTCTCCCTCTTTCTTATAGTCAATGCTTGCGAAGATTCTACCCTTTCAATGCATTCATCAAAATCACCACAACGAAATGGCTTCACCCGTTTGGATTTCTCTAAATTGTACCAATCCCTAAGATTGAAACAAAACTGCTTTCAGTAATCAATCCAAGTCCAAAAGAAAGTTCATACAGACAGAAAAAAGAAGAGACTTACACACTTGCATCCTCTCTCCCGAGGAGCTTCACTGGAGTACCAGATCGTGGCGAGGTGATATGCGTAGAGTCAAGATCTTCTTGACCAAGTATCTTCCCAGGCCACCAAGAACCGTTCCTCCTCCTAACCCACACAATAGAACCCACCGTCCAATCCGGAGAACCTGATACTGGACTTCCCATTCTTCTTCTCTTTACACTCAAGATCACACTTTTTTCTCTCTTATCTTATACGTCACTACCACCAAAAAGGACCATTCTCTCGAAAAAAAAAATCTTATACGGCGGTGTGTATTTGATTGATCTACCTGAAAAAATCAGCTTAGCCGCCGGTAATACAGAGGAATCCCGGCGGATCCAAAACCACAACTGAAACAAACGGAAGGGAAGAAGAAAGTGAAGACGGCGAGGACTAAGCTTTCCATTCAGATTTGGAAAATTCCCATTAACCCTACGCTCTCTCTCTCTCTCTTTACGCAGGTTAGGTTAAAACCTTTCCCTCGCAGCTTTTCTTTTTTTTCCACCGCCCGTCTATAATAAACTATGTAAGCGAGTGGCTCTGTCTCCCTCTCTTTTACTCTCTGAAACCTCTCTATATCTCTCTCTCGCTCCTCTCCGTGACTCCGTCTCTCTTTCGCCTTCTCTCTTTCTATCTCTCTCCTCCGGATGGAGATTGCTAGCTTCGCAGTTCATTCAATTTACACGCGCTCCCCGAAAAGCGCGTGCTTTTTACGTTACCGAATCATAGGCCCATCCACTAATCAATAATTTGGGCTTTTAAATTCTTAGGCCCAGTATAATAACATGTTGGGTTTTTTTAAGATAATTTTCAAAATTCAAAATTGACGCTGCAACGGTCACATCTGCTCGAGGGGGGAGTTAGGGTTTTTGTGTTCGCCTAAATGGTATAAATATCCTTCGTCTTCGGATCTTCAGTCTCATCAGAAACGTCTTTGTTTTTTTTTTTAATTCAACCGTCATTTTTTCTAAACCCAAATCAAAGTTTTTTTTTTCTCTCTCTCATTTTCTCTAGATCGTCGCCATGGATTTCGACAGTCTTCCGAGAAGAGATCTACAGTTCTTCTGTAAAAGGAACAAAATCCCAGCCAATATGACCAATATCGCCATGGCCGATGCTCTCAAATCTCTTGAGATTGTAAGTCCTTTTTTTTTTTTTTTTTT
>NC_025699.1:708551-712773 GCF_000633955.1 Camelina sativa | reverse complement strand
GATTGCTAGCTTCGCAGTTCATTCAATTTACACGCGCTCCCCGAAAAGCGCGTGCTTTTTACGTTACCGAATCATAGGCCCATCCACTAATCAATAATTTGGGCTTTTAAATTCTTAGGCCCAGTATAATAACATGTTGGGTTTTTTTAAGATAATTTTCAAAATTCAAAATTGACGCTGCAACGGTCACATCTGCTCGAGGGGGGAGTTAGGGTTTTTGTGTTCGCCTAAATGGTATAAATATCCTTCGTCTTCGGATCTTCAGTCTCATCAGAAACGTCTTTGTTTTTTTTTTTAATTCAACCGTCATTTTTTCTAAACCCAAATCAAAGTTTTTTTTTTCTCTCTCTCATTTTCTCTAGATCGTCGCCATGGATTTCGACAGTCTTCCGAGAAGAGATCTACAGTTCTTCTGTAAAAGGAACAAAATCCCAGCCAATATGACCAATATCGCCATGGCCGATGCTCTCAAATCTCTTGAGATTGTAAGTTCCTTTTTTTTTTTTTTTTTTGCCTTCTCCTTTCTTTAGAGTTTTGTTCCGATAGTATTCTCAGTAATATTGTTGCAATCGATTTGAGATCCACATCTTTGCTTACTGAAATTGAGAAATTTAGGGCGTTTGCTAGAGTATTTGGTAGTGACGAGTATGAAATCCTCGAAGTGGTTTCAGATGATGCTTGATTTCAATTGGATCGTATTCTAAGATCTGGGTAATCAAACAAGATTGAATGAATTCCTTATTGTTCGTAGATCTGCCTCGAATTTTGTGTTTGAAGCTTCTAATCTATGGGTAAATCTGCGAAATCAAGTTTCAAGTCTTATATATATATATTTGGTTTTAACATTTGTTGATGGGTGATGGTTTTGCAATAGTAACATTAGCAGTTTTACAAATTTGTAATTATACTAGATCTATCCAACATCGTCTGACTGTTTTGTGATTTGATAGGTTGAAGGTATTGATGACTTCATGAATCAGTCTCCAACGAGTGTAGCTCGAACTGCTGTTAGAACTACTCGGAAAAAGGCCACCAAAGATGATACTCAGTCATCAGATTTGGTCACCCGTTCTTGTTATGTGGGTAAGTCCCTCGCTGGAGAAATGGAGCAAGAAAACAGAGACACGAATATGCTCCTACCTCAAGAAGGCCGTAGAAGAGCAGCAGCGACCTCGGTTGCTGTAAAGCTAGACGTCACCGATACCATCTCTGAGGTCAATGTGAGCAAAACTCCAGCGGCCAGAAGCACGAGGAGAGCTCAGACAGCTGCATCTTGTAAGAAGGATGAGTCGGTTCAGAGGGTGTACAGCACCAGAAGGTCTGTCAGATTGCTTGAAGAATCTATGGCTGACCTGAGTTTGAAATCCGTAAATGTACCTGCAAAGAAGCACGAAGATGCTGAAAGAGAAGATTCACCCGCAGGTATGCAATGCCTCGTTATTTTAAACAGATGATTTCCATGTTTTTTGTAATTTGGATGAGTTTGTAATCAAGTTTAGTTGTAAATTGCAGGTTCCAAATTCGAGGCAAAATCAGATGAAAACTCAGAGAAAGTAAAGGAGGCTGAAGAAGTTGTTGTGTCAGTGAGAGATTTGAATGATTCAATGGAGAAGGAATGGGATGGTTCAAAGAATGATTCAGATATTGACATATTATATGGTGATCTTGGTGATATCACTTTCTTTGATGCGTCCACTAGTAAGGAACAGATGAATGGAACAGGTATGCATACACACTGGCATGCCCATCAATGTTGTTTGCTTCACTATTTTTTTGTTTTCATTTCTTAATTTCCATGGGGGCGTTCTTTGCAGGTTCCAACACGGTTTCAGCTTCGGACAGTTTTGTTCTAGTCCAAGAACAAGAAACATCGCAGGAGGATGACTTTGTTGTCGTAGACCATGCTGCTTCTACTACCACCGCAAACACTCTGGCCTGCAACAAAGAATCAGAGTCTGAACAAATGAAGATTGGTTCTGAGTCTGATTCAGATGAAACAGAATATGAAACTGATCCGGAGGAGGGTGATGCTGTTTCTGTTGCTGTTGCTGTTGACACAAACCAAGAGGCATTCGAGTCTAAAGTCTCTGCTAGTGATAATGTGAGTATGGTAGACTCGGTCACAACAATTCTGATAGCTGATGAGTCAAAAGAAGTCGATGAGATAGCTTCTGAGGAGGAACTTGAAGGAGATAGCGATGAATGGTCCGAATATGAGATAGACGAGGTCGAGTTGGAAGAAAACAGTTGCGAATCTGAGGAATCGATTGACATTGAATCAGAAGAGGCTCCTCTCTCGAAGACTCCAGCTTCTTCTTCTTCTTCGTCAACACTTGCTGCTGGTAATAAGACAAAAACTCCGTTGTCTCCATCTGAAGCAGAATCAATCGTAGAGAGCAAGAAGAAGAACAAGGAGGATGCTGTGGAGATGGATATTAACATCAATGGAGAGGGAGAAGCAGAGGTTGAGGCTAAGAAGAAGACAAAGAAGAAGAAGAAGATAATTGATGAAGAGAGCTTCAAAGACGTGAGCGTGAGGCAACTGATAAAGTTGGTCAAAGAGCTTGATATTAAGAGTAAGCAACAACACAAGGGCGCTGAGTAAAGAAGACCAAACTATTTTTGCCTCTTTTTGAAATCATTTCCTTTCTCTCTTGGAAAGATGTTTGATGTTTCTTTTATCCCTTCTGCTGTGTTTTTCTTTTTTTAAGAAAAATCCAAAACATAATTTTCTAATGAATTCTATTACTTTTAATCTCATTCATACTTTCTCTCCATTGCTTTCTAATAATCTCTCCATTCATTTATCTGTATGTTCTTAATTTATCGAATTGAAGAGCCAAAAGCTCAATAGAGGATGACAGAGACGCAAAAAGATCAATCATATATAGCTTCAAAGGGATGATCCCATGAGAATTTTGCAGATACATTTTATCCATCTGAAAAAAGGAGCTTAACATTTAGCTTTTTAAGAAGCAGGGCCATGTGAAGACAAAAGAAAAGAAAAAGTATTGAGAGATTTTGATTTTGTGATATTACTAACATATCAGAGGCCAAGAAGAAGACTTTGACCATGGACTAAAAGTATATATAATGGTGGATAGACTGAACACCATGAGAGCTTGATTTGGTACTTTTCGTATGTCAATTATAGCTAGTAAATGGAGTGAGTGTTAAAACGAGGGACCAACGGATGAGTAACCAGCAGCTTTAACCTCTTTGAGCGTAGAGGATAACCAGTCTAAGCCTTCATAGAGCCCATCTCCTTGAAGAGCACATGTGCCTTGTATATGCCATTTCCTGTTCTTGAGTTCAAGTAAGCCAAGCCCTTCACATACTTCTCGAGGAGACATGGCTCCTCTCTGAGATTCATAAAGAGTTTTGGATCAATATTGGTAAATGAGAAAGATATCACATAAGAAAAGCTAGAGCTTTGAACTTTTTTTTACCATGTCTTGTTTGTTGGCAAACACTAGAATGATACTGTTGAGCATGAACGGGTCTCTTATGATATCCTGAAGAAATCAATAAGCAGAGATTAGACACTCCACAGAGACTAGTTTCACCTAAAAGATTAGTGTAATTTCTCTAAGGTACCTGAAATTCTTGCTTCGCTTTACCGATCCTCTCTCGGTCCAAGGAGTCTACCACATATATCTGCAAATGCATCAATTCGTTATTCATCTGTCTAAGAATTCTCTTCTGCAGAATCATATCTCCCTAACTAACACACAGAAGCAAAAAGAAGTAAAGACTATACAAGTCCATCGGTATTATTAAAGTAATGTCTCCACAAGGGCCTGAGCTTCTCTTGGCCACCAACATCCCAAACTGTGAACATCACATTCTTGTACTGAACTTTCTCAACATTGAAACCTGTATAAGAAAGAAGTTCAAAATCCTCAGCAAACAAGTCCTAAGATAGTTAAAAAAAAACGCTTTGAGCAATCTGACCTACCGATTGTGGGAACAGTTGAGAGAACTTCTCCTATGTGGAGCTTGTACAGTATCGTTGTCTTCCCAGCCGCATCTAGACCCAACATAACGACCTAGTAAACGAAACACACAACCAAGAGATCATCACAATCATATTTGAGAAACCCTAAACCACAGAAGATTAGTCATAAGAAACACCACAAAAACCTCTAGTAATTGAGCTGGGTTGGTCAATATACACAAAACAAAAGCTGGACTACTGAATAAGATCAATCATATATAATTC
>NC_025699.1:702320-707916 GCF_000633955.1 Camelina sativa | reverse complement strand
GAGTGAGTGTTAAAACGAGGGACCAACGGATGAGTAACCAGCAGCTTTAACCTCTTTGAGCGTAGAGGATAACCAGTCTAAGCCTTCATAGAGCCCATCTCCTTGAAGAGCACATGTGCCTTGTATATGCCATTTCCTGTTCTTGAGTTCAAGTAAGCCAAGCCCTTCACATACTTCTCGAGGAGACATGGCTCCTCTCTGAGATTCATAAAGAGTTTTGGATCAATATTGGTAAATGAGAAAGATATCACATAAGAAAAGCTAGAGCTTTGAACTTTTTTTTACCATGTCTTGTTTGTTGGCAAACACTAGAATGATACTGTTGAGCATGAACGGGTCTCTTATGATATCCTGAAGAAATCAATAAGCAGAGATTAGACACTCCACAGAGACTAGTTTCACCTAAAAGATTAGTGTAATTTCTCTAAGGTACCTGAAATTCTTGCTTCGCTTTACCGATCCTCTCTCGGTCCAAGGAGTCTACCACATATATCTGCAAATGCATCAATTCGTTATTCATCTGTCTAAGAATTCTCTTCTGCAGAATCATATCTCCCTAACTAACACACAGAAGCAAAAAGAAGTAAAGACTATACAAGTCCATCGGTATTATTAAAGTAATGTCTCCACAAGGGCCTGAGCTTCTCTTGGCCACCAACATCCCAAACTGTGAACATCACATTCTTGTACTGAACTTTCTCAACATTGAAACCTGTATAAGAAAGAAGTTCAAAATCCTCAGCAAACAAGTCCTAAGATAGTTAAAAAAAAACGCTTTGAGCAATCTGACCTACCGATTGTGGGAACAGTTGAGAGAACTTCTCCTATGTGGAGCTTGTACAGTATCGTTGTCTTCCCAGCCGCATCTAGACCCAACATAACGACCTAGTAAACGAAACACACAACCAAGAGATCATCACAATCATATTTGAGAAACCCTAAACCACAGAAGATTAGTCATAAGAAACACCACAAAAACCTCTAGTAATTGAGCTGGGTTGGTCAATATACACAAAACAAAAGCTGGACTACTGAATAAGATCAATCATATATAATTCGTAACAAATGAATGAAGGAAGGAACACAAGATATAGGTTAACATACGAATCCAACAAAAAGGGGAAGAAGGATTCAGTAAACAATCAATAAGCAATAAAAGGAAAATATAATAAAAAGCGGAAGGGACGAGAGAAAGAGAGAGTAGTAGTACCCTCATCTCCTGGTTTCCGAAGAAAGTATCGAAAAGCTTACGAAAAGTTTGACCCATCTCTGATCTCTCTCTCTCTCTCTCAAAAGCTTTTATTAAACCCTCACAACAACACGAAGAACTGTTACTTGGTTTCTCTTATCGACAAAACCCTAATAGAAACTGAAGAAAACAGAGAGAATCAAAAGCTTAATAAGATGATCGATATTTGTTCTTCCAGGAATTGAAGATTTTCCCGAGAAAGGTTGCGTTTTTTTTGGGTACAATGGAATCAATCCAGGTGTATTTAGATTCGACTTGGTCTTCTCTCTATAGTATTCAATTTTAACCCGGTTTACAAAAGTCAAATTAATTAGGGTCGGTTTAAAACCGGTTGAAGGGTAAAAACGAGATGCCGGAGGAAATTGCTCTTTGCAGTGTCAAGGCCCAACTAGGCCTGTTAATATTTCGTTTAAACAAGGAATTTGATTATTGTTGTCTTGTTGAGCTCCTAAACATATTTCATTTTGATAATAACTGATTACTGAATCAAATAATATAGTCTTACGAAAAGAAGAGGAATACTAGCTAGACAAGTCAAAAACTGTTATGTAGAAAGCTACACCAAATCCAAACGCACACTTTCTCTCATTTCTAAGCTTTCCATTTCTCAAAATCGATTAGGAAGCTATCTACTACTCAAAGAAAAACAAAACTCTTTTAAAGCCTTTTACTATCATCAGAAAAAAAAAAAAACGTAATTCATCCATTGGTTACTATAATATAGCCTTCTTCTAAAGACACGACAAGACTTAAGAATCAACCATGTCGTCTTGAATTTCGCTGGGAGCTATAAGTCCAGGAATTGAAAGCATTCTTTGTCTCTCTCTCTCCATTTGAGCTGCAGCTTCCTCAGCATACAAATCTTTGTTATCCTGAACAAATCAAATCCAATTCATTAGATTTTTTTTAATGATATGTGGTCTTAACGGAAATAAGATACCAATTTAATCTGTAGCAAATCTTTTATTTACCTGAGCAGAAAATTCCTTGGATTGTACAAGGAAGTCACGTATGTTATTCTTAAACCTGCCAGCGTCGCTTCTCGTCTCGTATAGCCCATTCACAAACTGTGTCACCTGTTTTTTTGTTGTGTGTTGTCAGTTTTCAAGATAAGTCGCAATCAAAGAAAAGAATATCCTCTGGTTTAGTCACCTTTAGATTAGTTACCTCTGTTGTAGTCATGTTGGGGAATGATGAGCTTAGAAGCTTGATGGTGTATTCACGAATAAAGGCTGCATTATTTGGATACGAATGAGGTACCGTTGCAGCATCCCACAATGGTTCCGTCAAAGAATCGCTCTCAACCTGA
Organism: Camelina sativa; assembly: GCF_000633955.1. NCBI lineage: Eukaryota > Viridiplantae > Streptophyta > Magnoliopsida > Brassicales > Brassicaceae > Camelina > Camelina sativa. The sequence goes on along the minus strand of NC_025699.1, from coordinate 705,358 downwards.
ACATTTTTATGATCAATCCTTTAATTCTGCATAAACTAGCCAAGTGGCAGATTTTTATGTAAGTTGGAATCTGTACCAGGGAAAATAGATGCTGCAGCACCAACACATGCAACTTGAACCCTGGCTTATGGAAGGTATCGGTCAAGACAGCAAATACTTCTTGCTCAATTTGCAGAAAGTATGTTCGGTAGAATTGGTTACAGATGTCAGATTTCTGTCACAAATCAGAGAGAACATGTTACATCATGAACAAAAACATAAGGGGCCAAAAGTGAAACAGTTAACACAACGAGAAAAAACCTGGAAGTTTTTCAGCATCTCGAGCAAGAGAATGAGCCCAGTTTCAGCGATATTTCTTTCAGTATGCCTAAATGCCCAGATAACTGAATCCATCACTAGCTTCAGTTGCTGATGATAAATTTATAAAGAGGAACAAAAAACAAGAAAAACTCAGGGATTACTAGAAAACTATCAATATGGAAAGGGCGTTAATAGCTTTCGAAGATCATGCAAAGAAAACACTGAAGAACATAATCACCAACCTCGCTCGACAACTGTATCAAGGCACGGAAACAAAATGTGGCAATAGCACGAAGTAACGAGAAAAACTTGAGGCGGTGCTCTGGGTAATCTTCAAAATTTTTAGTAATCATCTACAGAAAAACAAATTGACCTTCATTAGATGCATAACTACGATTGAGAATCACAGTACATTGTTCATAATATCTCCAAAATGTGGACTGACTTAAAAATGCACATGTAGGAAGTATTTTCAATGGAGCATAGAATCCATTACCTCCAATGTGCACTGGAAAACAGCTTCAAATATGAGGAGAACTTCATCTTGCATTACAACCTTGTACCTACAGGAACACATCAACAAGTTGCCAACTTAGAAGATAATACAATTTAATGGTACATTTTGTGTAAAACTTCTTTGGAGATTTCACACTATTGAAACTTTTATGCATCAACTAATTCAATTAATCCATGATGATAAATATAAATATTCTTAAAAGAGAAGACTGTAAACATCGTGGATTAATAAGGCAAACTGAAACAGAGAAGACACATACTTGTTTATTATCGTTGCAAAGAGTGATAAGACTTCTGATTCTCTGGCATCAGGAACATTTCTTGCATAGTCGCCAAGTACTTGATCCATCATTGGTGGAACAAACTGTTTTCCAATGTGTGGCTGGTTTTCAGCTTTGTCTAAAAATGTTTCTATCAGCTTAAGGATTTCCCTCTTAACAGACCTGTTCCGTGAAGCATAAAGATGTAATGTTATTCCAGTTTGAAATAGAGGGGGATCAAAATCTGTGCTTTTATTTGATATGCATTGCCCTCCTACCTTAAAAGTTTAACAAGAGATGTTCTTGATGCATATGGGCCTCCATTAGCAATGCTGCTTGACACAAGTTCACTATACATTCTGGTGCAGAGAGGAAGAATTACGTCAATTATGTCTACCACATAACTCTTAACTGCAACATAACTATTGCATAAAGAGTTTACCTGTAAACATTCAGCATATCCAAGTAGATCAACGAAATTTGAGATAAGAAGTTTGTTCCAAGTGAAGTTGCAACCCGTGTATTTGTCTGCACACGTATATAAGTTTATACCATGTAATAAAAACCAAGGTCTACCAATGCACCAGCTCAACCATAATCCTATATTTATGAATGAAATTCTAATGTATTAATAAAATAAAATTCCAGCCAAACTCTGTCAGATATCAGACCTGGAGGATATTAAGCACAGTACGTATCACATCTGGGTCCTTGAGGATATCTGCACTATGGCGGGCTTGTCCTATAATTTCTCCCCATTTCTACATCATAGCAAAAAATACCTTTAGCCAGCTATGACAAAAACAAAAGCTGAACAGTACCTTTTTACTTAACACTTAACAGACCTGATTCGGGAGAGCCATCAACCTCTGGAGGTATTCACCCCTCTTCTGAGCATCTGATTCTGACTGGATCATAGTACCAACCTGGAGAGAGAGAAAGATAGAGACAAAGAATGCGATCACAATAAGAAATAGCTTCCCATCTCCATCAAAGAGACACGACAAACAATTCTTACAGTTTCATAAAATGTGTGAATCTGATGAGGCTCAAGATCTCCAACGATTGTAGTAAGGCTTGATAGAAGTTCAGATACAAATGGCTCACTTTCTCCAACCTTAAAAGCACAGAATATCACTTTTTAGATGATAAACTAAGAATTAAAAGGTGTCTTAAACGGACCAGTACATACCTGAGCAATAACGAATCTTCGATTGCACTTTTTAACAATTTTTAAGAATGTGTCGCATGCCATGTCCTAAAAAAACGTAGGTCGTTAGATAAACCAGACCACCCAAAGACAGCAACAAGGTGAGCAATGACTTTTTATGAACACTGAGACGTAATAAACGATGGTACAATTAGATATAAAGGGATAGTAAAGAAATCAAAGTCTCAACTGGTTCTACTTAATATGAAAGATTAAGCCAAGAAACTATAACTCCTACAGAAATTCTAATTCCAACTTGAACAAGGGAAGAATTACCTGAACACCAGGATGCGTCTCATGCATAAATTCAAACAACTTATGGACAACTGTCTTTAGAAACTTCCAATGGGCTCTTAAGAATCTTGAATATTGTCCAACAACATACCTGAAGCGAATGTACAAGAACACAAGTCAAATACTCAAACAAATCATGCATGGGACAAGTTTAAGTTTTGGGATATATATAATGCTAGCAGGTAACAAGTGATCCACTTCTAGAGAAAATCTCACGCTACATAAGTACCAACAATCCAAGCCAAAATCAACAATATAATGTAGATGTATTAATTTTGATAAGATGTAATGAATAGGTTTCAATTCTAGGATCCATGATGTAGAAAAAAACTCACATGATGTTGCTCGCAATAACAGCTTTATTGTCTTTTCCCTTGACGACTTCACATAAACTTAACAAATCGCGAATAACCATCACTAGAAATCTGTTTTCCTGAAAAGAAAAGAAAACAGACGGA
>NC_025699.1:696335-697867 GCF_000633955.1 Camelina sativa | reverse complement strand
GACAACTGTATCAAGGCACGGAAACAAAATGTGGCAATAGCACGAAGTAACGAGAAAAACTTGAGGCGGTGCTCTGGGTAATCTTCAAAATTTTTAGTAATCATCTACAGAAAAACAAATTGACCTTCATTAGATGCATAACTACGATTGAGAATCACAGTACATTGTTCATAATATCTCCAAAATGTGGACTGACTTAAAAATGCACATGTAGGAAGTATTTTCAATGGAGCATAGAATCCATTACCTCCAATGTGCACTGGAAAACAGCTTCAAATATGAGGAGAACTTCATCTTGCATTACAACCTTGTACCTACAGGAACACATCAACAAGTTGCCAACTTAGAAGATAATACAATTTAATGGTACATTTTGTGTAAAACTTCTTTGGAGATTTCACACTATTGAAACTTTTATGCATCAACTAATTCAATTAATCCATGATGATAAATATAAATATTCTTAAAAGAGAAGACTGTAAACATCGTGGATTAATAAGGCAAACTGAAACAGAGAAGACACATACTTGTTTATTATCGTTGCAAAGAGTGATAAGACTTCTGATTCTCTGGCATCAGGAACATTTCTTGCATAGTCGCCAAGTACTTGATCCATCATTGGTGGAACAAACTGTTTTCCAATGTGTGGCTGGTTTTCAGCTTTGTCTAAAAATGTTTCTATCAGCTTAAGGATTTCCCTCTTAACAGACCTGTTCCGTGAAGCATAAAGATGTAATGTTATTCCAGTTTGAAATAGAGGGGGATCAAAATCTGTGCTTTTATTTGATATGCATTGCCCTCCTACCTTAAAAGTTTAACAAGAGATGTTCTTGATGCATATGGGCCTCCATTAGCAATGCTGCTTGACACAAGTTCACTATACATTCTGGTGCAGAGAGGAAGAATTACGTCAATTATGTCTACCACATAACTCTTAACTGCAACATAACTATTGCATAAAGAGTTTACCTGTAAACATTCAGCATATCCAAGTAGATCAACGAAATTTGAGATAAGAAGTTTGTTCCAAGTGAAGTTGCAACCCGTGTATTTGTCTGCACACGTATATAAGTTTATACCATGTAATAAAAACCAAGGTCTACCAATGCACCAGCTCAACCATAATCCTATATTTATGAATGAAATTCTAATGTATTAATAAAATAAAATTCCAGCCAAACTCTGTCAGATATCAGACCTGGAGGATATTAAGCACAGTACGTATCACATCTGGGTCCTTGAGGATATCTGCACTATGGCGGGCTTGTCCTATAATTTCTCCCCATTTCTACATCATAGCAAAAAATACCTTTAGCCAGCTATGACAAAAACAAAAGCTGAACAGTACCTTTTTACTTAACACTTAACAGACCTGATTCGGGAGAGCCATCAACCTCTGGAGGTATTCACCCCTCTTCTGAGCATCTGATTCTGCCTGGATCATAGTACCAACCTGGAGAGAGAGAAAAATAGAGACAAAGAATGCGATCACAATAAGAAATAGCTTCCCATCTCCATCAAAGAGACACGAC
>NC_025699.1:680248-689702 GCF_000633955.1 Camelina sativa | reverse complement strand
TCTCAACTGGTTCTACTTAATATGAAAGATTAAGCCAAGAAACTATAACTCCTACAGAAATTCTAATTCCAACTTGAACAAGGGAAGAATTACCTGAACACCAGGATGCGTCTCATGCATAAATTCAAACAACTTATGGACAACTGTCTTTAGAAACTTCCAATGGGCTCTTAAGAATCTTGAATATTGTCCAACAACATACCTGAAGCGAATGTACAAGAACACAAGTCAAATACTCAAACAAATCATGCATGGGACAAGTTTAAGTTTTGGGATATATATAATGCTAGCAGGTAACAAGTGATCCACTTCTAGAGAAAATCTCACGCTACATAAGTACCAACAATCCAAGCCAAAATCAACAATATAATGTAGATGTATTAATTTTGATAAGATGTAATGAATAGGTTTCAATTCTAGGATCCATGATGTAGAAAAAAACTCACATGATGTTGCTCGCAATAACAGCTTTATTGTCTTTTCCCTTGACGACTTCACATAAACTTAACAAATCGCGAATAACCATCACTAGAAATCTGTTTTCCTGAAAAGAAAAGAAAACAGACGGAGTTGTTGATATGATTAGTAAAGGATACAAACGTCACAATACACTGGTGGTAGAACCAATGTAACACAAATCGACCATAAAGCAATAGGAGACCACTCAAGAACACTAATAACATTAGAAACATTAGAAAAATGCTAGCACATACCTAGGGCCAATAGTATATGACTGAAATATAAACAAATCTAAAACTGTAGTTCATTACAAATACAATTAGACACTGAGAACGGAAATCTTACCTGTTCTACTAACATGGATCCAGAAATGGACCCAATAGCCCAGCATAAAGTGTTCAGATTGNAAACAATTCTTACAGTTTCATAAAATGTGTGAATCTGATGAGGCTCAAGATCTCCAACGATTGTAGTAAGGCTTGATAGAAGTTCAGATACAAATGGCTCACTTTCTCCAACCTTAAAAGCACAGAATATCACTTTTTAGATGATAAACTAAGAATTAAAAGGTGTCTTAAACGGACCNTATGAACACTTCTACATATACTACCATTAGCACACATAAAAATCGTAAAGAATTAAAAGTAAACTCTGAAAACTAAATCATTCTAGAGTCAAGAGGATAGGAAAATTTGGTAACCCTCAAAATAAGTACCTGTTTTTCTGTATCTTCATGATCAAGGTGAGAGAGGTAGATTAATGTCTCCCGCATTATCTGCAATGGTGTAAAATATGAAATGGGATACCATATAATTGAAACCTAAAAGTCGGATCATATAATAGAACTTTCTTCTAATATATCATAACACTATTGGTATCCTATATCAAAGGAGTAGCGATGCGAGTAAAAGTTGTGTCAGTTTTTCTCTCCGATTTCATGAGTCAAGGAAAAAAAAGAGAGTATTAAATAGAGCTTATTCAACATTAAAAAATAATCAAAAGTCTAAATAAACATTCACTTATATTTATTTTGTTTATATTTCTATTATATAGTAACTGCTAAAAATAGCTAATACTTTTTTACCACAAATATAAATACTCTGTTTAATAACTATGAATGAACATGCCGTGTGTGGAGGACCTAGTATATCTTACATAACTGAAGATAGGTCATATGCACGATTGGTACCTTATACTGGACAAGAACATCATTATCCTTCATAGTTTCACGGACAATGTTCCCATTTTCGTCCTCAACAATTAACACTTCTTCAGGCTTAGCCATGCGACTAATCATGAGCCCTCTTACTTTTGACAATGGATCTGAATAAATTTTATGCCGCTCTGTGACTTCAGGTTTAACACTATCAACCGTACGAGGAAGGAAAGCCATCTGACACTAGGAAAATAAAGACCCAGGTAAGTAAATACATCAAAGCAAAGTTCAACCAATACAATATCTATAATCCTGATTCCATTCTATAAAAGAACATAAAGGAGTCATACTTGCATTCCAAACAAACTTGGAGTTAGTGCAGGGTGACCGACATGATGTTGCGACCCAAACAACTCCAAAACTAATGAATTCCAATAGTCCAAACAAACCTGTTCGCTCGTAAGCAAGCAAAACGTGTCAGTTTCCAAAACATTGAACAAATAACATGAAATATATATATTAAAAACTATAATTCACATACCTTGAATACTTCAGAGTCATCAACATATGATATGCTAATGAGATATCCCAGACCCGCAAGTAAGAGAGAAATATTTTCGGGTGAAGATTCTAGAACTTTTATATGTGACTGCAAACGAAAAAAGAGTAGAAAAACAAATGCAAACCATCGTCCATCAGTTACACATCCAAAACAACCTGACGTAACTTACTCAACAAAGAAAGAGATTTACCTTGAAAAACGAAGTGAAAAACAGTGCCAAGTTCTGGATAAAAGCCTAGAGGTAAAGAAGATATACAGTCATTATCTCGAAAAATGGAATGGCCAGAAACTAACCCACAACAAAAAACTTGCCTGTTCTTCACTACTTCCGGTTGAATATGCCTTAGGGATATTAAAATTTAAAGGAAGAATTGCCTGCAGATATGAAAACAAGTATGGGCATCAACCTAGAAGCCAAATTATCATGAAAGTCAATCTAAATACAGGACAGAACAGGTAAATGACCATAAAAAGTACATTAACTGACTAAAAGTGAGACTCTATAGTAGGATCATTAAGAAATAAATCCACGAAAATAAGTAGAACCAACAAACAAAGATAACAGCACTACCTGCAAGTGATTCATGAAGATGCTGTACATCTTGACATATTGCACATTGTAGACTTCCCCACAATTAAGAGCTGCGACCTGCCAGAAAAACACTAGTTAGACAATGACAGTAAAATAGCGACAGCAGACAAATCTGAACTACATACTGGCATACCTCTGACAGACATTGAAGTGTGAGATTTCTATATGCTGGAACAGGGAAGAAATTAAGTAGGGTCTCCAGCTGCCAATAACTAGATCAGTAATGGGAGATTTTGTAATTAAAGACTTGTTAACTTATTTCCTTCCACTTATTCCAAAAATATTACCAACGGGGACTCAAATATATATCCCAACGGAATCCAAGAAAGATAGGCATGCAATGCAGAGAGAGTTGCACGTATAAGCTCTGGTCTATGGGACACTGAGAAGACATATAGGCATAGCTCGTGAATGAGTTCAAATTCACTGCATAAGAAAACAATATAAATCAGTAAACTATGAAAAACAAACATTAGCTACAAATTACGGACATATACTTGAACATAGTTAATTCTTATTTCTACTTTATTCTAATAAAGTAAACTCCTTGAAAAGTCTAACTTGCCTGTTTAGAGATTGTTTGAGTTCATCGATCTTTTGCTGAGTCATCACTCCTCTTGAGAAGTCAAAGACCTCTTCACTTAGGAGCTAAGAAAAGAAATGTTATTAAAATACACCATGAACTTAATTAACGCAAATGTAACTAGATTGTACTTACTTTCAAAATAGCCATGCAATTCTCACAGATAGTTTCACTAGTTCTCGCAGCTTTAACTAGATCAGGAAGAAAGCTTCTCCACTTTGCTGACCACTCATGTTTCACGATCTGCACACACATCACATCATACGTTATTCTCAAAGACTAATAAACAGACTTTTTCGATAAATTGGCAGAAACAAAATTTTCAGTACCTGAACCAGGATGACATTTAACTTGTTAACATAAAGCCTTTCCGCTCTGAAAGATGCTTCGTCCCTTGAGAGCTACACGGTAAAATTAAACATCAAAACAATTCAGTTGATCTATCATCTTCGTTCTAACCAAAAAAAAAAAAAGACAACCTAATGCCTGTAGATAATACATACCAGCACAATGACTTCAGATATGTAATTTTTCATTCCATCACGTTGTTCATCCGGTAATGCGTTCCACCTGTATTTGATAACACCTTCCAGCACCTGAAACAATAGATAATGTCAAGAGAAATAAGCAGCAAAGTAATGAGAAGACATTAGCAGATATAAAGAGAACACTAAAAACCAACCTGTAGTGCAAAATATTTTGTATGCGTACTACTGGTGTTCTGTAGAATGTGAACCACTTGAAGCCAAGTATCAGGATTAGCTTTCAAATCCCTCAAGATATTATCCGCAGAAGCTCTCTGCAATGTGTTTTCAAACATTATAATCACAAACAAATCGAAGCAACGACACTAAAAGAACCTCAAACCCACGAAAAAATCAACCAAAACTCATTCAATTTGAATCGGAAATACTAAACCCTCGCCTAAACCCCCAAATCGATTAAAAAAAAGCAACGACAAAGACGCCGCATTAACAGTAATAAATAGACCGCTTAATGCGGTGGCTATACTCGCTCTCATCGTTTAAAATTCACTGATAAAACAATGGACTCACTTCTTCCTTAGATCCGGTAGCGTAAAAAGCCTCAACAGTAGCATCGAGTAAAGGGACGTCAATCGGCTGACTCAAGTCTCGTAACTTCTCAGCAGCCATGGCGGAGAGAATACGCAAATTCCAGAAGAATCGAAAAAAAAAAGAGGAGACTCGATTACGAGAGTGAATCAATGAAGGGAAAACAAATTTCTCGAGTTTTTTTTTTTCTTTTTCTTTGGGTAGAGGTAGAGCGGTACGGAAGAGAGAGGCAGTTTTAAATATAGGGGAGAGGAGAGGTTTGTTTTTGAACGACAGCTTACGATTGACGCAGGAGACGACGCTGAGAAAAAGGGAAGACTTGTAAAATTTTTTTTTTTTTCTTATTTATCTTTTACTTTTCCGTTGACCGTTCTCAGTGTTTAAACTGTACTAGGTACTAACCCGCGGTAGACCGCAGGCTGAACAATTTTTTTATTGAAATCTATAATAATTTTTTTTGTTGTTATATTATTTATAATGGTTTATGATTGAAAATTCAGAAGCTCCGTTCTCGAATTTTTTGATTAAGTCATTTTTAAGGTCAGCTCCCATCCTATCATCCTATATATATGTTTAGGAAAAGAAATTGTTTAATAAAAAAATACTGAGAAGAAAACCTTAATTATGGAAAATAACATACAGCTTCATCAATCATCCACTAAGATGAATTCCATGGAATCAGCGGCAGTAATCGAAGATTGCTTCCACATTTTAAAATTTTTAATGCGTATGAGATTTGTTAGTTAAAAGGATAAAGATTTGGTAAATAGATTTAATTTAAGTCAATTGATTATCCATGTAATCCGCAATTTTTGCTGATTAATAATAAGATAATAAGATTATTAATTATTAATTATCTTTTATACCCTTGATAGTTTTAGCTTTTATTTAACAATTTCTAATGGCAGTTGTATGTAAATTTTTACACTTTTTAAGGTTATTTTTATTTTTGTACTTCTCAATTAATATAGTAGGATACTGTACGCTACTCATATATATTTAGTAGGATTATTTTCTTCTGATAAATATTATTCAAATATTTTACCTGAAGCAATTTTGTGCAGGTTACCTGTTCGAATCCCCATTCTAGTAAAATGTTTCACGAGGAAGGGCTTAGCGAGAAGTGGGCCGTGGCCCGTGAAACATCGATCGATCTAGGCGAATCATGTAAACACAAAGCGTAACCCAACAAATACAAAACGGTGCGTTTTTAGTTATCGTCTATTAAATTATGTTGCCCCTTGTAATTTCGTCGACATCAAAATCAAATCCCGATTCCGAGAGAGAGAGATAGCGGAGGAAGACGATGGCTTTGACGGCGGCGAAGAGTGCGTTGGAGGCGATTAGAGAGAAAGGTCTCGGCGGTTTCATGAGGATGCTCCGAGAAGATGGTTTCGTGTTAGTTCTTTGTCTCTCTTATTGATTTCTCTCGTCTTCTTCTCCTATTTAATTTCTTCTGGAATGGATTTGATTCGTTGGATCCCAAAAACCTAGGAATTCGAAAGATCTTTCGGTCTTTCATTTTATTTGAAGATTCTAGATGAACACGCGTTGTTGTCTCTGCTTAATTTGCCTTTTAGAGTTTGTATAGCTGAGTGTTTGGTCTTGCAATGATTCTTCGGATTTTTTATCACCCAAATGTTAAATCTTTGTTAATGGGAAATGAAAAGTGAACACTTTATGCTTAGGTGAACATAAAATTCTTAAGATTGGCTCAAATGTTTCTGGCTTTTTTAAGATCTTATTGTTTTTATTATGAGGTAATCTCTAGTTTATGATAGTTTTCTGATTGCTTCATTTTTTTCCCTTCTCATTACAGGAGATGTTTAAAAGATGGGAACCTCTTGTAAGTATTTATCTTTTTTGATATTTTGTGCTTAGTATCTCACTTATTTAGGGATTACGTATATGATTCAAGTGATTGTTCAGGAATCCTTTGTAGGCTAAGTTCATTTTCATATTCTTCTTTGCGGCCGTTGCTGTGTGACAGTGTGAGCAAACATCTTTCCGTCAGATTTAATCTACTGTGAAACAGAAGCTTGACAATTCTTGAACTCTTTATTGCTCTTCAACTTGGACTGCTGACTTTGGCATAATTCTGTCAATTCCCTCATAGATGTAATAATGTAAGTTGACACGGAGCTCGGCAAAGAAACAGTGACAATGAAGGGCTTTTTGGTATTCCAGAGATAGTCTTGTTACATGTCTGAAGGAATTGACAGTATTATGCCACAAGGCATTTCAATTTGAAGAGGATGAAGAGCTCAGAAAGTGGTCAGGTCTGTTTCACGATAGAGGTTGGCTTACTAAGTAGTCTTGATTCTTGAAAGCTCCTAAGAACCAAAGAATTTGTGCCCCTTGACGAATTGTATTTAAGTTGGATCTGTCATTCTTATAGGCTCTAGATAATTGGTGAATTTGACTAGAGCATTTGCAAAGTAGTATCTTTTTATTTCTAAGATTCAGAATATTGTCCTACCATTATGAGAATCATATATACAAATACAGTAATGTATTCTTTTTTCAGCAGAATATCCATCTTTTGTCTGCTCCTCATTCTGAATGTTAGTGGATCATACTATATGCTTGAATATTGCCAACTTATAGTTTCCCCAGTCTTCATATTTTAGCTTGCTGGTGAGTCTCACTTTCTGATCAATATCGTTTAATGTCTCTATTTGATTAAGGCAAACTAAGATACACAACATAGGAGCAACACTTGTTGGTGTTGACAAGTTCGGTAACAAATACTACCAGAAGCTGGGTGATACTCAATACGGTACGTGATTCTTTTCAATAGCTTCATGTGTTACCTATTCAAAATCATGCTTTTACCAAAAAAATGGATGACACTGTAGTGTGGGATATCAAATAGTATCTATTCCAAGAATACCGTTTGTAATATTCACTTGAAATGTTTGTTTGTCCTGAGTCCTAGCATTTAGTATAGTCATGGAAAAAGTATAAGCTCACAGCATGATTTGATGACTTAGTTTTGGTCAGAGCATGAGAAGACTGAGCAGGTTAACGTACTCTACCAGAGATATGTATAGCTTTGTTCAGTACAGATAAATCTAATCTGTGTGATAGTTTAGAAAAACATATGTGCTCAACTTCTTGTTTATCTGTGAAAGATAATAGTGGTGAAACAATACATGTATCTCTGTAGAAATAGTGGTGAAACAATACATGGATTTTTATAGAATGTTAAGTCAATAGGCATTTACATTGAAACAAGCAATCCCTTTGTTAACAGGTAGGCACAGATGGGTAGAGTATGCTGCCAAGTATCGTTACAATGCATCTCAAGTACCAGCTGAATGGCATGGGTGGCTTCATTTCATCACTGATCACACTGGAGATGAGGTAAAACCAAAAGCCATTTCTAATTTGCAATCAATCAAATTGCTTGAAAAACTTGGAAAACAACAAATAAATTAGTCTATCTGTTTTTCAAGCTATTGAGTTTGAAACCAAAAAGGTACGGGCTTGAGCACAAAGAGAACTTCTCTGGAGAAGGCGATGAATACATATACCATTCGAAGGGACATGCTTTGAACCCTGGGCAAAAGAATTGGACTCGATACCAATCATGGGTACCCACTAAGACTCAGTAAGAAGAGATCTAGTTGATCCTTTGTGTGATTTGTTTGTTTCTGTGTCATTTTAATAAAAGCTGTTTGGATCTAAAGCTGAACACACTTGGGTTTTTTTTTGTATTTGGAATATTGTAATTGACGCTGTTTAATAATTTTCTGATCCTTGAACTTCTCATCATGTTTGTTCACATGTGGACAGAAAATATATATATATATTCGTTTCTTTCGTGTATTTTAAAATATTGTGATCTTCCAATAAAGAAAAATATGTATACTTATCTTCCAAAAAAGTCTTAATATTCAATACATCTGGCATAGTCGACTAAATAAAATGAGACATCTGCATGAGATATTTTCCCCAAAACGGATATCTATATCATGTTTTTTTTTAATAATTAAATTCCATTCCAGGTCCAGCAATGCGTACCATTTATCTTCTTATGATGATAGCAAAAACATGTTTTGTTTTTCTTTTTAAAAAATTTATATGGGATAAATTTAATACAAAATCAGCACCTCTGTACCACCTTACATATAGTTTTTTTTTTTCCTTGTCGTTTTTTGGTCAACTTTGTCACTTCTGTTGCCAACTTTCTCTAAACAAGAAAATCTCAAAATTTGCAATTTTGATTAATATATGCAAAACATGAAAACACACGATTAAGTCTAATTTCGTACCGAAACGGGTGAAATAAATAATTTTAAAATTAGGAAAAGTAAGCCTTTAATTTGAAATTAAGATCGACTATATAAAGCGTTCGTCCAGTGTCCCGTTAACATTGATTACCCACCCTGGCATATACTTGTCGTCTCCCGTCCTCACGTTTTTCTTCTCCTCTGCAAATTTCAAAGCTCGTACGAGCTCAAAGTTAATTCGTACGAACCCCCTCATAGAACGAGATCTCTCTATCTGGCTCTCGTTGAGCAAACCACACTCACGGGATCCATAATCAAGCTTCCGTAACCATGGGGTTCGATTCCGAGAGGCAATTTGAACAGGTTTTCGCAACTCTCTCGTCTTTTATTATTTCCCTCTTCTTTGTTCGTTTTTTTAGGTTTCCGATAGCAAAATTGTAATGAGCTTTGGTTGTTTTGACTCTTCTCTTGGTCGACGATGTAAAATGGATTTTAAAAAGTTTCGAATGCAATGGTATGAAGGGGTTAGGGTTTGACTTGATTTTTGGAATTGAAGAGATTGTTGTGAAATTGATTTCGATTTCGCTGTAATGTGTCTAGCTTGTATAATATTGGGATTTTGAGTTTTGACCTTAGCTTTTCTGGGTTTGAAATAACGATTTGGTGATTCAAACTATGTTTCTTTGTAGATTGGTGATTCTTCTTCAGGTGGGATTAGTGCTGAAAAGGAACCTCTGATTAAGGAGAACCACAGCCCAGAAAACTACTCTGTTCTTGCAGCCATTCCTCCGTGA
>NC_025699.1:669692-679766 GCF_000633955.1 Camelina sativa | reverse complement strand
ATTTCTTCTTCTTTTTTTTTTTGGTTTTTTTGGTTTTTTAATTGGTAATTCTTAAGATGGAAGTATTCACCGCACCACAACTATTGTGGAGTGCTTGTTTTTTTTTTTTTTTTTTTTTTTTTTTTTAACTTTGTTTGTTTGTTAGTCATCAAAAAAACCAATTGAATAAAGTTGTGGTCCCAGATTGTTTTGTTTGTTGGCTATTCATAGTTTGTTTGCAAATCTTTTTGATGAAAGCAAGTGGGATTCTTTTGGGGATATGCACATCACACACAGATTTTGTCTAAAAAGCATTGCTAAGAAAGTAACAAGTCATTTATTGCAGGTTTCTCTTTCCAGCTCTTGGAGCTTTGCTGTTTGGTTATGAAATTGGTGCTACATCTTGTGCAACCATTTCTATTAAGGTAATTGGTTTTACCTTATCTAAATCCTGTGCATTAGGTACTCAAGTTTGACTTTTCTAGCTTTCTCTAGTCTTTTAGCTCTTGTTTCAAAGCGCTTACATATCGTAAAGCTGTGTACTAGTTTCCCAGTTAAATAATGCTATTTCGTAGTTCACACCTGCATTTGGTTTTTACCTCCTGTCGTTGGACTAAGCCTTTCAAAATTCTGTTAACTTACTCTGCTTTTGCCTCCTGTATAGTCGCCAACGCTAAGTGGAATTTCATGGTACGACTTGTCTTCGGTGGATGTTGGTATAATTGTGAGTCTATAATTCACCTTTCTTGGATCTTCTACATGTTGGTTACTGCATTGTTATTTTTGTTCTTGTTCCCTTCCTACTAGAGTGTGATATTTGTTGTGGAAGAAAAACAAACTTTTTACAGTGTCTTTAAAATTTTGTGCAGACTAGTGGCTCACTGTATGGTGCCTTAATTGGTTCCGCTGTTGCATTTAGTGTTGCCGACATTATAGGTTGGTTTTTCTCGGCTTCCTTCATCTGAACATGTAGCAGTCTCTCCATCTAAAAAGAAATTGAATTGTTGTATTGAATTTTCAAGGAAGAAGAAAGGAGCTGATTTTGGCTGCATTCTTGTATCTTGTTGGAGCCATTGTAACTGCAGTGGCACCTGTCTTTTCCGTACTGATAATTGGACGAGTTACGTATGGCATCGGGATTGGACTGGTGAGATAGATCACACATCTTTAGTTATTACCTGCTGAAACTTGTACGCCCATGGGATCTTCCAATGTGCATCATGCATTTGACCAATTAATCAATCAAAGTCAACGTCTACAAAATAGCTGTATTTATTTGGTAGAATTATGCTTGCCTTTATTATTGAGCATGTCTTATCTGATGCATCCACATACAACCACACATAGACCGACCTGGCAGTGTGTCACTTCTACAATTCATTGATTGGTGGAATTTGGGAAAGAGTATGCACCTATAGCGATGAGATAGAACTCTTCCTATTCTTCTTGTACTGTCTCATTCAGTTTCATGAGCCATTGTTTATGAATCTAGTTTAACATTCAAATTAAGATGGTTGTTCTACTGTGTATGAATCCATACTGTTATGTTATGGAGTACGTTTTTAGCATTCTTTTTAACTTGAAAGTTGAAATGTTCCGTTGCTTTTAGACAATGCACGCGGCTCCAATGTACATAGCAGAGACTGCTCCAAGTCAGATACGTGGACGGATGATATCACTAAAGGAATTCTCCACTGTCCTTGGGATGGTTGTAAGTTTTCGAAGCTCTGAGGATTTTGGAATTTTATTGCTCAGTTCAAAGTTACAGTATTGCATCGATCCTTTTTGAAACCTTTTTGTCCACCAAGTTAAACTGACACATAAAATTTTGTGAAGGGAGGTTACGGAATCGGTAGCCTTTGGGTTACGGTTATTTCTGGTTGGCGTTACATGTACGCAACAATTCTCCCTGTGCCGGTTATTATGGGAATTGGAATGTTTTGGCTACCAGCATCTCCTAGGTGGCTTTTATTGCGCGCACTCCAGGGAAAAAGTAATGTGGAGAATCTTCAACAGGCTGCAATTAGGTCTCTTCGCCGCCTTAGAGGGCCTGCCATAGCTGACTCAGCAGCTGAACAAGTAAACGAGATATTGGCTGACCTTGCCTTTGTGGGCGAGGACAAAGAAGCTACATTTGGTGAATTATTTCGAGGAAAATGCTTGAAAGCTCTCACTATAGCAGGAGGATTAGTCTTGTTCCAACAGGTTGGTGCAGTCAATTCATCAATTGTTCCTTAAGAAAATGACCAATAACTGAATAGAGGTTTGCTTTGCAAATGGCAGATAACTGGACAACCAAGTGTACTTTATTATGCACCATCAATACTGCAGGTTTTTCTTTTTATCTCTACTTTATTTGGATTCTGTTCAATAGGAGGAAACTCATGAGAGAATCTTAACTTCGTTTACCACTAACATTACCTGTTAGACTGCCGGCTTTTCTGCTGCAGCTGATGCAACTCGGATCTCAATTCTGCTTGGTCTATTGAAGGTATTAAAATTTGTTCATCTGGTTTCACATGTGAGAACCTTTTAGCAAAAATATATTAAAGGATTGATATGCTTTGTAGTACAACTGGTACCAATGTTAGAAGTAGTAAGTATATATGCTTAATCCGTATTATTCTTGTGAGCTAACTTTTTATGCTGCAAAGCGATTTTGATTTTTTCCTTTCGAAGACTTGATGTGATTTTTTACTGTTGCAGTTGGTTATGACAGGAGTTTCTGTTATAGTTATTGATAGACTTGGAAGGAGACCTTTACTTCTTGGTGGTGTTAGTGGCATGGTATATGGCCTCTGAATTCTTATGATTTTCCTTTTTAATTGTTTGTTCCACTAATTTCCACATGTTCACTGTCTTTTCGATTACAAGAGACAGAATCACATCGATCCAGAAATTTACCCTCGTGTATTTTCATTTGTGTAACAGGTAATCTCATTGTTCCTCCTGGGGTCCTATTACATCTTTTATAATAATGTACCAGCTGTTGCTGTAGCTGCGTTGCTACTGTATGTGGGCTGTTACCAGGTTAAATTTTCTTACAGATCTGTCTGATCAAAGTTCCATTGCTGGCAATGTCATATGCAAGATTGTATTTTGATACAAAAAAATTGGATACGACCGTAAGAGACTTTCCACTAATCTTGCAGCTATCTTTTGGCCCTATTGGTTGGCTGATGATTTCAGAGATATTTCCCTTAAAACTAAGAGGTCGAGGAATCAGTCTAGCAGTGCTTATTAATTTTGGCGCAAATGCACTTGTGACATTCGCGTTTTCACCTCTAAAGGTAGAGAAACTCCTTCTCTATAAGTATATGTCTTCAATAAAACTAAGCTATAACTTTAAGAAAAGAATGTGTAACGAGAGATTCCCAAGTTAGCTCTCTCATATATCTTGTTAGTTCCATATCTTCTTCTGTTTTTTCCCCTTAGAGATTATCGAACTTTTGAGGGTTTAGCTCACTTAGTATTGTTTTGCAGGATCTGTTAGGAGCTGGAGTATTGTTCTGTGGATTTGGAGTGATATGTGTACTGTCTCTCTTCTTCATCTACTTCATTGTGCCTGAGACAAAGGGTCTCACTCTTGAAGAAATTGAAGCCAAATGTCTCTAAAAGGGTTCTCATGTTATGGCTCAATTTTCTCTGCTGGTTCATTGCTTGAAGCTATGACAAATGCAGCAACCGCAGGTCGGAAGGTAGCGTCGTTTACCGCGGAATTTTCACTGTATGGATAAAAAGAATTGGTGCACCTTGCTGTAAAACTTTAATCAATGCGCTGGGCAAAAAGTTTGCTTAGTTTTGTATTTTAAAAATGTAAGAACATATACTCACGTCACGCATTCAAAATTTTGTTTTATTGCATTTTTGTTTGTGTGTTCCACATAAGCGGCGTTTAATCATAAGATACCACGTATTCTTTTAGCATGTTGTGTGGACCTTCTGGCTATTATACCGCACGATTCGCGAAGCCTACAGGTACATAACTCGTCAGGAAGAACACAAAAATCATCTTTTGCGGTATAGAGAAACTAAATCAGAGATAATGGCAACCACAGCGACCAACAAGCAGGTCATATTGCGAGATTACGTCACCGGTTTCCCCAAGGAATCTGACCTTATCTTCACCGACTCCACCATCGATCTAAAGATACCTGCGGGATCCAAGACGGTATTGGTGAAGATTCTCTACCTTTCTTGCGATCCTTACATGCGCATTCGCATGGGAAAGCCTGATCCCGGCACTGCTGCGCTAGCTCAAGGTTACACTCCCGGTGAGGTACACCATAACAACATTTATTATAGTTTACGCATTGTTCTCTGGAAGACAAAAAAAAGATGAGAATCTATATGGTGAAACTCGATAGATTTTGTTACGTTTCCGGAAACAATTTCACCGGATATGGATTTGGAAACAGTGTTTTTAAATTTAGAAACATTATTTTATTCTACGACCAATACGACGTCTCTTATGGTCTTGCTAATCTCCTTGAGAGACAGAGTCTTGAAGGACCCTGACGAGAAATTATAACTTTAGTCGTGTAAAATGTTCTTACTATTTTCTTTGCAGCCAATCAATGGGTTTTCAGTGTCTAAAGTGATAGACTCTGGGCACCCGGATTACAAAAAAGGAGATTTACTTTGGGGATTAGTTGGATGGGGGGAGTACAGTGTTATAACTCCAAATTTTTCACATTTCAAGATCCAACACACCGATGTTCCGTTATCCTACTACACTGGACTTCTCGGTTTGTTATCTCTGCTTCTCTTTTGGTCATGTTTGTTATTGATCACTTGGTAATTATAGGGAAATTGTCAACTTGCATATATAGTGAGAAAGCTGGCATGATAGATTGGTCATATTGGTATGGTCTTGGATTGTAATGCTGATGCATGCTTTATTGACAAAAGCTCCAAATGCATGTAGAATAGTTGCTTAATGCTGCTCTGTAGAATAGTTGTTATTAAGCTTTCAATAGTTGCTTAATAACATTGTTCAAAACTCTACAAGTTTCAGTAGTTTACTAGTTTGTCTTAGAAGCATTCCTCTGTTTCTGTCAGGTATGCCCGGTATGACTGCCTATGCTGGGTTTTATGAAATCTGTGCTCCTAAGAAAGGAGAAACCGTGTTCGTGTCAGCTGCATCTGGTGCAGTTGGTCAGCTCGTGGGACAATTTGCAAAGATTATGGGTTGCTATGTCGTTGGAAGTGCAGGCAGCAAGGAAAAGGTAATCAGACTTTTTGTTTTTGGAGTCTAGCTATTGATTCATTTCCTTATCAAACAATATTAATAGAGATTTGATTGGTTAATTATGTCTTGTCTTTCTATCAAGAGAGTCCCCTTTTTTCTTTCTCTGTTGACTGTTGAGTTTTGTTATAGGTTGATCTTCTCAAGAACAAGTTCGGTTTTGATGAAGCTTTCAACTATAAAGAAGAGCAAGACCTTAATGCTGCCCTGAAGAGGTCAGTAGATCATTCTTGTTTTATCTATTAATGCTTGTGATATAGAGATCTGACTCAAAAGAAATGATATATATTTGTGACCATGCAGGTGTTTCCCTGAAGGAATCGACGTATACTTTGAGAATGTAGGAGGCAAAATGCTAGACGCAGTGCTCCTAAACATGAAGTTACACGGCCGTATCGCAGTATGTGGTATGATCTCGCAGTACAACCTGGAGGACCAAGAAGGTGTACACAACCTAGCAACTGTAATCTACAAGCGGATTCGGATTCAAGGGTTTGTGGTCGCTGACTACTTCGACAAATACTTGAAGTTCCTGGATTTTGTGCTTCCCTATATAAGAGAAGGGAAGATAACTTATGTTGAGGATGTAGTTGAAGGACTCGAGAACGGACCTTCAGCTTTGCTTGGACTGTTCCATGGTAAGAACGTCGGCAAACAACTCATTGTGGTTGCTCGTGAATGAATCAGGATTCAAGCGGTTTGAAAAATAAAGCCTTCTCGTAGGCGATTGCTTTTTTGGAATTTTTTGTACAATTTCGCTATTTTTCTATTCTACAATTTTGTACCCACAATAACATAATACTAGTAGATTCACAATTTTTGTACTTCTGATGTTTTATTGACAACTAAAAATATTTCATCATTCATTTACATTTCTACTGATTTTCTAGTTCTATGTATTTTGTTTTCCATCAGAACCAAATATATATAGGAAACAAAATGTTCTTTGTACTGTAATTTGTATTTTGCAAGAATTTAAAATACGAAAAAGTCAAGGGCCGTTGTATGCTTCAGATAAGTGGGCCTGTGTTAATGAGTAAAAGCCCAACTAAATGCGTTGTTCTTGGCATAGCTTCTCTTTCCCTTTCTCTCTTTCGATAGACTTTTTTACCTCTGAAAATCTCGTGTGTTGGAGAAATGGCGTCGAATCTCCTGAAAGCCCTAATCCGATCGCAGATTCTGCCATCTTCGAGGAGGAATTTTAGTGTGGCTACCACTCAACTCGGCATTCCAACAGACGATCTAGTCGGAAATCACACCGCCAAATGGATGCAGGTACTTCTCGCGATCATGAATTAGTCTTTACCGTCCTTATTTTTCTAGCTCTTTCGCATCCCGAATAAATCTATCGTAGATTGGGATCTTGAATTAGTCTAATTTTGCGTGAATTATTCGGGGATTAAGTCTCGGTGATCTCCGCTAGGGTTAGATCGTTGAACTGGATTTTAGAAACCACAGGGAAATGCTGATTTCTGAAATTTGTTGCTAGTGAGTTTCTGATCTGTAGTCGTTTGAAGAACTGAAGAAATTGTTTTCGATGTTGGATCAGTGTTCATAGAGGCAATGATATCTGTTTGAAACTGCTTACAAGTTGTTTGGAGTTTAAGGACATTAGGTTAATCTTTCACAAGTATTACTGTTTTATTTCTTTACTATTACATGGAGAAATTGTGGTTATCTGCGCTATCTTTCAATAGCTGAATCGTCATAGCACCATTACCTTCATAGCTTTGGTCTTGGAGTTAGTTCCTTTCGTTGATGAATTTCGGGAGTCTAGTGGAGTTATAAGTTTGGTTGGATTTTCAATCCGTATATATGATAGAAATTGCATAGGATCTATACCAGTCCGTTCTGGTTAACTATGAAGTTTGTGTATCACATTTTGTTTTCTTTGCCACTTTTTCTGGTATTAACACTGTTGAGGAACCAATCTCTACAGGATAGAAGCAAGAAGTCACCAATGGAACTGATCAGTGAGGTTCCACCTATCAAAGTTGATGGAAGGATTGCTGCTTGTGAAGGAGGTTTGTCTCCTTTTCTCATCAGTGGCCGAATATATTGAGTAAATTTCTTTCATGAGCAAAACAGATATTGATGTATACAAGTATAAAACTTGCAGACACCAATCCGGCCCTGGGTCATCCAATTGAGTTCATATGCCTCGACCTAGATGAGCCTGCGATTTGCAAGTACTGTGGCCTTCGTTACGTTCAAGATCATCATCACTGAAGGCAAATTCTGAAAGAGAAATCGCTAGTCTCACTCCCTCTTTTTATTGCATTTTCTAAGTTTGTGTATTGTTTTTCCTGGTGTGCCCACATCTTCAGCTATAACAATATAATAAAGGATTCGATTGAAGTCGGGGTAGTTTGAATCTTGTTTCATCCTCACTTCAGCACTCAGTCATTTTGTAAACATTCAATCAAGATCTGATATCACTATATCATTTTCCATGCCACTGAGTTCATAAAGGAGCTTGGGGTTTGCACTAGTGTCGAGTTGGCTCTCTTTTTCGAAGTTCCAACTCTAGTAATGGCTTTTATGCTACCAAGATTTATTCGTTTATATGATTTTTTCTCGCTACTTATTACGGGTGAGCAATTCGCATAATTTAATGTCTTAAACTATTAAATTTGCGCTAAAATATGCGCAAGGACAAATAGAGAAACAATGAGCCCAACAAGATTTTACTAGACGTACCGGGCTTCCTAAGGCCCACTAATATAGGCTTTTGAAACCAGATTGCACGTGAGGCCCGTGTCCCTTAACTAAAGACGCGAACAGAAATAAATAAAATTCTACGCGCACATGTAGCGCGTCAACGACACGAAGTCAAAACGGGTGGTCTATAGTCCAGGGATTTAGTCGTTTTTACAAAATTTTACAAGAAAGGCGCGTGGAGAAAAATTCAATTGAACTTTTTTTAACTCATCGGTTAAACACATAAGAGGCTGAGTGCGTTGCTGAAACTTTCAGGTAACTACAATTTGATTTGGATTACTATTACGACGCATTTCATCTCGAAAAAAAACCGCTGAGTTCCAGATTTGTATGAACTAGATGATGATCAATCATCGCAAATATATAGATATTTCTCAATTTTATTTTTAAAACTAGTTTAATATGAGCTTGGTCAGACAAAGCAATAAGACAAGTACAAAACCTCTCATTAAACCAAACAAGGAGAAACAATAGGAATAAGTCTCTGCCTAAACCTCCGAACCAACATCAGAGAGTCTGTGCCTCTTGGCAAAAGCGTGAAGATGACACCACTTGACTGAACTTTTGGTATATATCTATCTGATCATTTAGAATCTGTTCCAGCCAATATTCTTCTCTGTTGATGCTCTGCAACTTTCTCATCAACAACCTCTCTGAAAAGCTTAGAGTCCAACACACATTCCTCACTTCCATAAACATTTGCTTGAACACTTGCCATCAGTTTCGCAATCTCTCTACCTGAAAACCCTTCGGTTACTGCAGCCGCTTCTTTTAAGAGCCCCTCAGTGACACCCTTTATCTCGATCTTCTCCTGTTCTTTCTTGAAGAGGCGCTGGAACAAACTCCGCTTTTTTGGACCAGCCTCAGCTATGTACTTTTCTAGATAGAGGCTTAAAAGCTTGAACCGCTCTTCTTCTCCAGGTAAGGGGAATTCGAGAACCTCGTCCACACGGTCAGCCACAGCTGAGTCTAGGTCACCAGGTCTGTTTGTGGCTAGTGCTAAGACTATGTCTTTGGACTGATCACCCGTGCGGAAGAGCAGAGCATTTAGAGCACTTCTTTGGGCTTCACTCATGTATGTTTTGTTCCTCCTGTCAAATTCCCATGAACATAACAAAACCGTTAATAAAAAAGTGCTGAAATGATCAGCTTCTAATTACACTTATAGCACTTACTCGCACAAAAATGCATCGGCTTCATCAATGAAGAGCAATAAACCTCTCTTAGACTTTTTGCCCCAATCAAACAGTTGGTGAATCTTTGTAACAGCCTGAGATCCAAGGGGAGCAACATCTCCACCCGTCATCAATGCATAATCCAAACCCTATACAAATTATGAACATTAGGATTATAAGAATAGATGAAGGAACAAAACTTTGAGAATCCCATGAAGCAGCTAAACTAAGAGCCCAAATCAACTTTCAGAAGTAATTTATGTAATCATGGAAATCAGCAACTACCATCTTCTGCACTACCGACCTAACTCTATCTTCTAGAGATTCCATTGCCCATTTGGGTGTCTTCTATAACGGATTCTGTAATAACTTAAATATCTAGGGAAAGAAATCATACAGATTTACGAGCAAGCTCTCTGGCAGCCATTGTTTTTCCTGTTCCTGGAGGACCATAGAAAAGCACATTTCGGAAAGGAGCCTGGTGGATTTTTGNCGTTAATAAAAAAGTGCTGAAATGATCAGCTTCTAATTACACTTATAGCACTTACTCGCACAAAAATGCATCGGCTTCATCAATGAAGAGCAATAAACCTCTCTTAGACTTTTTGCCCCAATCAAACAGTTGGTGAATCTTTGTAACAGCCTGAGATCCAAGGGGAGCAACATCTCCACCCGTCATCAATGCATAATCCAAACCCTATACAAATTATGAACATTAGGATTATAAGAATAGATGAAGGAACAAAACTTTGAGAATCCCATGAAGCAGCTAAACTAAGAGCCCAAATCAACTTTCAGAAGTAATTTATGTAATCATGGAAATCAGCAACTACCATCTTCTGCACTACCGACCTAACTCTATCTTCTAGAGATTCCATTGCCCATTTGGGTGTCTTCTATAACGGATTCTGTAATAACTTAAATATCTAGGGAAAGAAATCATACAGATTT
>NC_025699.1:666484-667982 GCF_000633955.1 Camelina sativa | reverse complement strand
GGCAGCCATTGTTTTTCCTGTTCCTGGAGGACCATAGAAAAGCACATTTCGGAAAGGAGCCTGGTGGATTTTTGTGTTGGCGGTTGCATTAGCTAGCTGTTCAATTCTTTTGTGTAGTGGAGGATGCAAAATAACATCACCAAACCCTTTCCCATTTTTGGAAGCCGACTCCTTACCGCGCAATGTGGACATTACACGAGAAAGCGAACCAGACCAAGGGTACTTGCCTCTTGAGGATTCTCGAATTAAGGATGGTTGTCCTAATATTCTGTCCACATAGCTCCAGATAACCTTTGCACCTTCTCTGCAACAAGTAATAAAACAACCGTCTAAGTTTCTATTTCAATATTTGTAGACAAGTTGACTGGCAGGTAGCATAATCAAAAATGTAAAAAGAAAAAAAAATTGTTAATCAATAATTTAAACATATTCACAACCTTTTCAACCTGATAATGGCAACAGAAATTTCTCAACATTCGGTCTACATATGTAGTCTTTACCTTGTTGTGTAGATTCCCGCTGCGAGAGCAGTGACACCACCAACAGCAACAATCAATTTATTTTGATCCGTCAGAATAGCTCGCAAACCGCCTAGGAAAACAAGAGTACAATGTCAAACACCTCTAACAACTAGAATTTCCATTTATTAGTGCTATGTATACAATCTGAGGTCACATATCTATTCTAATCACTAGTTTTTTTGCACTACACAGGGATTTTTCCATGTCTAGTTAAACCTGCCAAAAAATAATCTAGACTACATAGAGAGCACGCATGAATTTAATTCTCACACCTCCGATATGGTCAAATGTTGTGTTTATGGCAGCAACCCATTTCTCTCTTTCTGCATTTGCACGATCCACAAGCATTCTCCTGTTTACATCTTCAGCAAGCCTTGCTTCATGGGCCCTTCCTTCTGCTTCTGCTATAGCTTTGACTCTGATGGTCTCGCGTTCAACCTCAGCCTTCTCCCTCTCAGTTTGTCGTCTCTGTGCCTGGATCTGTTCCTCAGTAGCCCGTCTAGCTGATTCCTGTCTAATGGCCGAATCTTCTTGCATTTTCACAAGTTCTTGATTTCTTGCTCTGTGGTACTCATTCTCAGCCTGTAAAACAATTTACACAGCAGGCTGTTAGAAAGAAGAAAATAAAGTCCCAGTGTTGTAAAATTGTTTTGAGAATTACATGCCTGCATCCTCTTTCTTGCCAAGTCATCTTCATAACGGGCCATCTGCGATTTTGTCTGCGCTTGGTGTTGAGCAAATTTTTTCTGTTCATCATATATAACCTTATGCCTCTCCTGTAAAATGGAAAATGTCAGGCACAAAACTTTGCCGCCAAGAAGCAGCTAAACCGAAAAAATGAAATGATGCAGAAAATATGTCCCATATTGATCACTGGAAGCAGGTTTTGTCACAAGAAATCAAGAAACTACTTTCAACTTTACTAAGATAACAGTAGAAATCATTGTCTGCCATAGTTGCTAACTCATTTCTATTAG
>NC_025699.1:659582-666436 GCF_000633955.1 Camelina sativa | reverse complement strand
TCTGTGCCTGGATCTGTTCCTCAGTAGCCCGTCTAGCTGATTCCTGTCTAATGGCCGAATCTTCTTGCATTTTCACAAGTTCTTGATTTCTTGCTCTGTGGTACTCATTCTCAGCCTGTAAAATTATATACATAACAGAAGCTGTTAGAAAATAAAAAAAGAAACTCCCAGAGTTGTAAAAATTGTTTTGAGAATTACATGCCTGCATCCTCTTTCTTGCCAAGTCATCTTCATAACGGGCCATCTGCGATTTTGTCTGCGCTTGGTGTTGAGCAAATTTTTTCTGTTCATCATATATAACCTTATGCCTCTCCTGTAAAATGGAAAATGTCAGGCACAAAACTTTGCCGCCAAGAAGCAGCTAAACCGAATAATGAAATGATGCAGAAAATATGTCTCATATTGATCACTGGAAGCAGGTTTTGTCACAAGAAACTACTTTCAAGTTTACTAAGATAAGTTGCTAACTCATTTATATTATGTAGCCATTAGCTGTAACACTATAATCGAAGAATATTTATACATATAAACAGACAAATATCAAAATATTGGATAATGAAGTTAAAGTTAGTTGAACTCACAGTTTCAGCTTGGGCTTGCATAGCTTTAAACTCTTGCGCCTTAGCTGCAAACTCAGTTTGCTTTGTCTCTTCTTGCTGCTTAACACTTTCAAAAACCTACAATGAACCAAAATACACAACAACAACTGTGAGCTCAACCACAACTGATAAAAACACAGAAAGAGAACACTTCAGAGATCCAACACAGAGTACTACCATTTTAAGCTCAAACCTATCTCTTTAAGCCTCATCATACAAATTATAACCTAAAAGAAGAATCCATTTCTCAGCCTTCACTTCCCTAAACGAAGATGTAGTAAAGATACTAACTCTTATAAGTTAAAGAAACCTTCCTATGAACCCTTTCCTAAGCCTAAGCATGATTCGATAGGGTTTCAGAGAAGATTCAAACCAAAAAAAAAAGAGAAGGTTCCAGACCTTTTTCGCGTAAGAGGAGCTGTTAATCTCCTTCAAGGCCTTAGCTCCACGCTCCAGAGCCTCCGGATCGAAACCACCGGAACTGGTCCTAGGATTATCATTCCGAGCTCGCGGAGGAGCAGAAGACTCTCCACCACCAGCCGTCGACGGTGGCTTCTGAGCTTGCGAAGCCGGAGGAGAAGTCTGCTGTTGAGGAATCGAAGAAGTAGAGAATCCAGAGAAATTGAGAGGACCATCAGCAGAAGCGACTTTAGATTGCGCAAGAGAAGCCGAAGCTGCTATGGCTGAAATCAATCCAATAGCACATTTCTGAGCCATTGGTAAACGAGACGAAACGAAACTTAGGGTTCTTCAGGATTCGCGAATGCTGTAAAAAGAATGAAAAAGAAAAAAAAAAAAAGATTTATGAAGAAGAAATTGGCTTGGAGAAGAAGAAATTGGAAGCCGAAATATTTGTTGCCATTACAAATTCACAAACCTCCGACGAGAAGCTTCTCTAAGGTTTTCGTAGGGTTTATGCGACGGTACAATTGTGTGTTGGTTGGGCTAAATTTTACGGGTTTAACATTATGGGTCGGTTTCCGGATATTTAACCCGATAACCCGACCCGTTCTTAATAGATTTCCGGACTCTGGAATTTAAATTGAATAAATTAATTTGACAAAAAAAAAAAAAAAAAATTGAATACATTATAGATTAACTGTAGCAAAATAAATAATTCCATCAACAGATCAAAGATTACAAAAATTTTAAAAAGACAAGTAAAAAAACAATGTCCTTTTCCAACAAACAAACAAAAAATAAGACAATGAGAGAAGTTCTTGACTTGTTCTATGTTTGGCTCAACTGTACTTTTTGAGTTTCTTAGCCAATCTCTGTCTCCATGGACCAAAGAGAGAGAGAGAATTTTTGAGAAACCAAACCTATTGAATCATGGGAAAGTGAAAGATCCTCCGATTTGAGTAGAACCAGCAGGTGGATTAATGGCGACCCATAGGAGAGATATGGTGATGGCAACAAGTCCTGACCAAACATAAACAATGGTTGGTGTCCTTCCTCTTCTTCCCATAAGCCCTTTAGCGAATGGATATAAATGAGCAAGCACCCAGAAACTAAAGAACACTCCTCCAATCAATTTACTCCACTGCGGAATCACACTGTATATTGTCCTGCTAAACCCTACCGCGATGGCTATTAGATTCACCATCATGATTGTGATCGGTGGGATCATGAGTGATGTCCATTTCACAACGTAGAGATCAGCGAACTCGTCGTCCACGTCGTCTCCTCCGGATTTAGATGTCAATGTGAATGAGATTTCGATTCCAGCAACAACTTTGAGCAGTCCTTGGATAACCGCAGCTAAATGAGCGCTTGTTCCTCCAATGAGCCAGAACTGTTCGTTTCTCCACCATTCCTCTAGTGAGATTCCTGACCATTTGATCTCTAGGAGAGCAAGCAAGCAGAGTGTGATGGAGATGGTTAAGAGGTAGATAAGGAATGTGACATTGAGTGTTTGGACTATGAATTGCCCTGAGAAGAGTGAGAGCGCAGGGAGGAAGCAGTAGACGATGAGGAAGATTGATGTGAACGGGTAGATTCCAACATTTAGGTAAGCAATTCTCTGTAGGATTTTCATTCTCGGGCTAGCGAGGAAGGCGTTGTTTCTTGAGAAGAAGATCTCGACAGAGCCAGTAGCCCATCGGAGAACCTGGTGCAACCTATCCGTCAAGTTGATAGGAGCTGTGCCACGGAAAGCATCCCGTTTTGTCACACAGTAAACTGATTTCCAGCCTCGGTTATGCATTCTGTAACCTGTGACCACATCTTCCGTGACAGATCCATAAATCCAACCAATCCGAGATCCCCACTCGGTTTTATCCTCATACCAACAAGAGATGACGGCTATGGCTTCTGCCACGGTTGATGCATCAAGAAGCTCACGAGGTATGGTGAGAGCACCAGGAGGTCGTCCGTTTTGCACAGCTGGATGATCTGCAAGAGGACGGCCTTGGAACTCTGCGACTGGGATTGAATCAATAAGGAAAGTTGAGTTTCCAAACTTCTTTGGAACCAAAGAAAGATTCATCTCTTCATCATCATCCGAGTCACCACCCATTCTCAAAGATCTGTTTTCTTCAGGGACACGGCTTTTCTTCTTCTTGCGAGGGAAGCAGCAACTGCAGAATCCAGGATGGTGTTCTTTAGCCCGAGGCGGATCAAATCCGTACAATGCGATTCTTCTAAAGAGACAACCCGTTCCGACATAAACCGGACCCATCAGACCATCAAGAGCTCTCATGTTCACATCAAAAAAGACAGTATTGTGATTTGCATATCGATCTGACGGGTCAATACCTTCAAACCGTTGCGGGAACTGAACGTAGCAAAGCCTGTCACCGCCTCGATCCATCATGAAACACATTCCTTCTCTCAATGCCTGAGAGTTGTATATGTAATGATCACAGTCAAGATTCAGAATGAATGGACCGTTGGACATAATTGCAGAAGCTCGGACCAGCGCATTCATGGCTCCTGCTTTCTTGTTATGGTCATAACCCGGTCGCTTCTCACGCGAAACATAGACAAGAAGAGGAAGACGAATGTCAACATCTGTAAGATCCATGAACCCTTCAGATACTCCATGTAATGGCTCATCACTAGGCGGCTTCAACATCACCTGCACTTACCAAAATTTTGAAAAATATTGATATTAGAGGCGGCAAAGAAACTGAACCAAACCAAAAGTTTGTTAATCCCAATTCAACCAAACTCCGGCTTCAGTTAAGTTTTGAATGAACTACAATGCTCCAAACCAAATGAACATGAAATAACTGAATTGAACCGAAATGTACCTGAATGATACCAGCATGGTCACTACGGGTATGATCAGGACCAGAATTTAACCAAGTGCCAGGCCAATGAGTACCATCAGCCATCCATGTAGCTTTAGGAATCTTGACTGGCTCTACTATTTCATCGTCTCTGTTCTGTCTCTGCAGCTTCATGGCCTTAATCTCTTCCCTTGCGTGATAAGCATCAGAACGGCGCCTAATAGAGTCAGGCAAGCTGTTGATCCTAACCTTAAACTCATCATACTCACGCTTGACCTTTCTCCGATCCTTAACGAAATCAGCCTTCACCTTGTTCTTGTAAGGATCTCTTTTCAGACTAAAGTATGAGTCTGGATTCCTCGGCTCGATATTGTGTTTACGACAGAAAGGAACCCACATGTTTGCAAAACTTGCTGCTTCAGCCATGGCTTCAAATGTCAAAAGTGCTCCTCCATCATCTGAAACATAGCAAGCTAGCTTTTCGACAGGGTAGTCAGCAGCGAGAATCGATAAAATGGTGTTGGAAGTGACAAGAGGAGGTTCTTTCTCCGGATCTGCTGTAGATACAAACATATCAAGTCCCGGCAGATCAGATTTCCCAGTCGGGTTGCTTGGTGTAGGTGTTTCAAATTTTTCTTTAAGAACATTGAGATCCGTAGCTCGGTTAATAGGACACAGCTTTGGAAGCTGATCAAGAAGCCAAGAAAAGGCGAACCAAAGCTCACAAACCACAGACATTCCCCATAGCCATATTGCATCTTGGTTTTTGTGTTTAATCCTCCACATTAAGAACAACGCAAGAACAACAATTCTGATAAATATCAAAAGCCTGCACGAGTAAATCAAATGTGTCAGCGAAAGTTTGAACAAAATGTAAGCGGTCTGGATATAAAATTTTGAAACAAGAACAAACTTTTCCACCTGTAAGGACTAATAACAGCTGCAGGAATCTGCAGTTTCCTAGTAAGTGGTCTCCACGGTCTGCTCATCAGATCCTGCGGTCCCATACCCTGTCCACCATTCCCATCCTTGTCCCCAAAGTTCCCGTCTTTTGTCCAGAAAGCATTTCCATAACCGTAAGTCCCAGTAGTCTCAAACAACCACCTGTTGTGATCGAAATCCCCGGTTTGACTCCTCATCAAACCAGACTTAGTCGACTTCATCAGTGACAATCTTCTCTCCATCTTCGACCCACCCGCTGGTGGCGGAAGCATAGGCCGTTGCTGCTGCTGCCCTTGCCCCTTGTTGGTATCAGCAAAATCCGCCAAATCAGTGTTCTTGTAAGGCTCCTTACACCCGGGACACATCCCGTCTTGTTTCACAGCATCCGCAAAGCAATCCCTACAGATTTTAAAATCACACTCACAAGGAAGAAGATCTTGACCTCTCCCATCACTCATGACCTTGACATCACAGCCATGAATGGCGCATGAAGAGCCTTTGGCACCGGCCATCTGTGGGTGGCTAGTCGTTGTCTCGATCACTTTGTCCATAAGATGAGCACGAGTGACGCTGTTAAAACCGCCAGTAAACAAGGAACTAGACACGTACTGCTCCTCAACCTTCTGAGAAATGGAAGGATCCATGGGTTGGTTATCAGGAGTTTGCGGAATCTGGACGGTATATAAGTCAACACTTCCGAGTTCGCTATCGAGATCATCTCTCGAGTAGTTGACATAACGTCCAGAGTTTGTCCTGCGGGCAAATGTCACAGAGTTTGACGGAAGCGGCTGCTGGTACCTCCCAGCTTCAGCAGCATCAGAGTTGGATGATAGATTGGATCTACTGTTGGTGAAGTGATTATTATTAGACGCCATGGTCTAAATAATAAACAATATCCACCGGACTTTGTAGCCGGCAGATCCCTGAAACAAAGCAAAACCAATAATGATCAAAATCTCTTCTAGTCATTGTTAACAATTTTCACAAGATCTTAAAGGTTGATGATTATTTATAGATCTAATAAGCTTAAAGGAAGAACAAATCTCATAGTAATGTTCAATAAAGACATGGAAAAAGACAATGATCATTGTTTCACAACCCCACCAAAAGCTTAAATCTGAAGCTAAAGAGGGAAAATTTAAATGACTTAGCTCAATTTTAAAACTCTCAACTCCCACAAATATAGCTTCCCATCAAAATCAACATTCAGGACTAAATAAGACGATCTCACACACAAACTAAACAAGAAAGCAAGGATGTAAGAACAGTACCTGAGAGGCTGTAACAGAGCAAGGTTAAGCTTCAGATCTTCTTCACACGATAGGAATTATAGAAGAAGAAGAAAAAGAAGAAAAGGGCTTTAATTAAATTGAAGAAATCGATAATGAATAAAAGAATGTGATCGTGTAGCCCAAACTAGTTAAGGAGGAGAAGAGAGAAGAAGAGACGAGGAAGGGACTTAGTCGTGAGCAAATACATCAGCACTACTACTGCTTTACTAATACACGTTATGATGGCAACAACGATAACCCCCCAATTTTTTTATTCTCTGGAGAGATCTTACCATTAAAATAATGAATATAAAACAAAAAAATGGAAGAAGGAAGACGAGAGGATGAAACAAGAAGAAGAAGAAGATCCAAAAGATCTCACAGCTCTCTATTGAATTTCTTTTTTTTTTTAACTGAAAAAAAGATTCAGTAGCTTTTGAGACGGTAACAGTGAAGGACGACTGTCAAAACGCCGGCGAGCGAAGAAACCGGCGGAGAATTTTAGTGTTTTTTTAACCTTTTGGAATCCTTTTTGAGTTTTGGGTTTTCGGACAAGGTAGCGAATTAAAAGGTCTCATTTTTTTTTATAATTATAAAATACGCGTTCGTTTCCATGTAAATGTAATAGGAGGAACGAAGGGTATTTTAGGAAATTCAAAGGGATTAAGGGAACGCGTAAGCAACTTAAGGGTATTTTGGTGATTTAAGTGTATTTAACGTGTGTGTGTTTTTTTTTTTATAATACACGGTCCGCCAATCACGCATGTGTTATGGGATGCAAAGTTAACACACCACCCCCCCCCCCCCCC
>NC_025699.1:647305-659313 GCF_000633955.1 Camelina sativa | reverse complement strand
CCCCCCCCAAATAATACTGGTTTAAGATTTTTTACTAATATCATCAAAACCAACTTGGTCTATCCACCTAATATGTAATGTAAAAGAGTTAAACCATCACATTCACGCGGTTATCTCGGTGGTAATATTGTTCCTGCTGCTATCGACATCAAAACCAATTCATAAACTGAAGACGTTGGTCCTATTTTATCCCTTCCTTCAACCGGTTTAATTCGATGGTTTTCTTCTCTATAAATGTGACTCCTCAATAGCCAGCCACTTCGGTCCTCAAAATCAATTGTTTGTGGTCCTGAATTGATTTGGTTTGGTTTTGGCCGGTTCTAACCAAGAATACATTTCTTGTGTGATCGATCGTGACAAAGAAAGAAAGTCAAGTAACATCTTTAACAAAAAAGTAAGTCAACTGAAAGCGAATCTATTTCTCTTAAAACAATCACCTGACAAAAGATGGTAAGAACAAAGACAAAAGACACAAAAGTAAACAGATTCAGAGGAGGTCAGTTTGGTTTGAGACGGTTTTCAAGCCGATTACACAAAATTGAACCCATGTCAAATATTTTCCAAGGGGACTTTTGGCAAAAAAAAACTATGACCTTCTTTCATTGTTTAATCTTCTTCATCAAGTTGACTTTGCAACTAGATACCTCGTTGAACTCTTCTATCATCCCCAAGATGACTAAAGCCAATTCAGGGTCGTTTTTGAGCTGTGCAAAACTATTCTCATCCATACAGATCTTCATCTCCTTCAGAGATGAAAAATAATCCAGGAAATGGTCTATCATGTGCATCTCTTTCATTGTTCCTCTAAACCCTTGAATATCTATCTCTTTTACCGGACAAGATTTGAGCGAACGGCCTTTGTCCTTCCGATAAATGCAATCGCAGACATCCCCACATTTATCTGTCACATGGTGCACAAGACCCTGAAAGCAGAAACAAGACAACAAAGGTTTATTGTTAGTGAACTGTATCCTTAACACATGTCATAGGTCCAAGTACTTTTCCTGGTTTATAATTTCACCTCAAAGACTAGAACTTCTAAATGCGGACAGTTCCTCAGAAGAACAGGCATTGCTTGCCATCCTCGGCCCTCGTGACTCTTAATAACTAACCTTTTGACGTTGTTGAACACGGGCATCGATTCACAGCACAGAGAAAGCACCTGAAAACAAGGAAAAGAAACCAACTATAATGCTCGCTCGTTCCAAGGGACGGATAGCTTAGGACAGAACACATCTCAATAAGAGCTTTGGTTCCAGTGATTTCGCAATTGCAATATATCATTAACGAGACTAGAAAGAAGAAAATAGAAAGGTGACCTCGAGAGTATCAAAATACAAGTGAAGTTCCTGAACATGTTGTATGCCATTCATGAGCTTCACCACATTGCCAAATTTGAGAACAACATCACCCTCTAGCAATTCATCATTTGGCACTCTT
Organism: Camelina sativa; assembly: GCF_000633955.1. NCBI lineage: Eukaryota > Viridiplantae > Streptophyta > Magnoliopsida > Brassicales > Brassicaceae > Camelina > Camelina sativa. The sequence continues at coordinate 657,873 of NC_025699.1, read as the reverse complement.
ATCCGCTTGGCTTGTTCGTTGGTTACAGCAAGTATGATACGAGCACTGACTAAGTTTTTCATATTAACTAATGGATAGTCCTCGGCAACTAAATCAGAGTAGCCAAAGTAAAGCAGACTCGGAGTATCAAAAGATATGCTCTTTGGATTCGGATAACTTCTGAAGCCGGTGGCGTTAATAGCTAGCCTTTTGATTGATGCACTAGACACAGTTTCATCCGAACCTATCCACTCCATATCTGTCAACAGCAATCTCTCAAGCACAGGGAAAGAAGGAAGCAGCAACTCAAACTTAGTATCACAAAAGATCTTATCTGCATCGATATCAAGACTCTTAAGCATTGGTAAAGAAGTGCCTTGAGCTCCAGTCCACCAGTAGATACCAGATTCACTTTTTAATTTCAGATTGACTAGTGTCTTAGAGACGAACAACTCTTGAGGCAGGTCATAACCATACCCTAAATCAATGGTGAGATCAAGGTCCGATACACCACGATTCAGCACTTGACTTATCCAACGATTCAGACGAGATTCACAAACACCATCTTTACACTTGAGGGAGAGTTTACGAATGGGAGAGTTGCCCTGCAAAGCCAATACCATATCCACAAAACCCATTAAGCTCTCAAGGATACCGTCTCTTTCCCGCTTACCCTCTTCCGGATGAAGAAACTCAGAGTCATTAAAGTCAAGATTAGGGACGAGCGCGAACAGGTTACCCCACTTCTTAGAGAGAACAGAGGTTAAAGCTGCCTCCTTTGTGGTGAGGAAGGACAGTATGTGACAACGAACCTCGTCTGGTAAACTGCTCAACAGATCCATCTTCTCTCCTGAGAGAAATATACACTACGATCGCTCGCTCGCTCGCTCCTACAGAGGCCAATCTCCAAGAGGACGACCAACACTAAACACTAAAAATTAGGGCAATGGAAGGGTCAGTGAGAGAAGAGAAGAGAGACTGAAGTAGACTGAGTACAGAATTTAGGGGTATTTTCGGTATTTTTGATAATTATTATTAATGCGTTTCACTTTACTGGTGTAATTACAACTTGTTAGTAGTATTATAGTAGTAATTAGGAGAAGTAAACACCAAGTAATTATCGTCAAATAAAAATCAAAAACGAGTTATACAAGTGAAGTGACATACATATATTTTCAATCCTAAACTGAAAATTATAACCACTATACGACTTGCTCTAACGTAACCAACAATCGCTTCTGCAAAATTCTCCGACTTGAAACAACATCAAGATTTACTCTAATGTTTATGGCAAAATCTAGTGAAACCAACAAGTTAATGATCAAACTGCAAATACACACATAAAGATAGAGTCTAGAGGATGAAAATCAATCAGTAACCCTTAGGTCAATTCGTAGTTCAAACACAATCAGAAAGTTTCGAGGAATCAAGCAAAACAGGCGTGAGAATGAGTCTGGCCGAGCCAAGGATAAGGATATGATACATAAGACGAAATTCGGAGGAGGCCTTCTTCTTCAGAGATTTCTAATCGACTTCTTATCCAAGTATAGCTTGACATTGCAACTGTACATCTCGTCGTACTCTTCCATCTCATCCAAGACAAGTTTAGACACTTCAGGGTTGTTCATAATCTGTGTAATACCATCTTCTTCAACATAAATCTTCATCTCCTTCAAACACGAAAAGTAGTCCAAGAAATGCTCTATCATGTGCTTTTCTTTCATTGTTACTCCAAAACCTTTTATCTCTACCACTTTCACTGGACAAGATCTGAGCGAACTGCCTTTTTCCTTTCGATAAATGCAGTCACAAGCATCCCCGCATTTATCTGTCACATGGTGCACGAGACCCTGAAAGCACAAACGGAGACAGCATATATGGTTATTGTGGTTACTTGTAAAGTATGAAGTTCATGCTTTGTCCAAGTAGTTTTTGATGGTTTGTATTCCACACCTCAAAGATTAGAATTTCTAAATGTGGACAATTCTTTAGAAGAACTGGCACTGCTTGCCATCCTCGAGCCTCATCACTGTAAATAAGTAACTTTTTGACGTTGTTGAACACTGGCATCGATTCACAGCATAGAGAAAGCAACTGAAAACAAACAAGTAAGAAGTAAGAAGTAAGACAATCCTCCCCAAGTAGTCATGTTGCCGTTACTAATATTTTGACAAAGAAATAAAAGCAGAAACTGACCTCGACGGTATCAGGACACAAGTGAAGTTCCTGAACGTTTTGTATGCCGTTCATGAGTTTCACCACATTGCCAAAGTTGCGATCATTATTTGGCAATCTTACTTGCTTGATTTGATCGCCATTTGTTCTAAGGGCGATTCGAGCGAAAGTCAAGTTTTTCATATTGACTAATGGATAGTCCTCCGCAACAAAATCAGTGTAGACAAAGGAACGCAGATTTGGAGTATCAAAAGAAATACTCTTTGGATTTTGAGCGCGGAAGCCGGTAATATGGAGCGTTGTGAGAGTAGCACTTGAGACGGTGTCATCAGAATCTATCCACTGAATATTAGACATTTGTAAATCCTCAAGGACAGGGAAAGAAGGAAGAAGCACCTGAAGCTTATCATCACAAAAAACCCTTCCCGAGTAAACACAAAGACTTTTAAGCATTGGTAAAGAAGTGCCTTCAGCTCCAGTCCACCAATGAATACCAAACGCACTTTTTAACTTCAGATTGACTAGTGTCTCACTCACGAACAACTCTTGAGGCAGGTAATAACCATACCCTAAATCAATGGTGAGATCGAGGTCTAAAACATCACGCTGCAGCACTTCACATAACCAACGATTCAGACGAGCTGGAGAGACACCAGTTTCACACTTGAGAGAGAACTTACGAATGGGAGAATTGCCCTGCAGAGACAATACTCTATCCACAAAATCCATGAAGCTTTCTATAATTCCATCTCTTTCCCGCTTACCATCTTCCGGATGAAGAAACTCAGAGTCATCAAAGTCAAGTTGTGGGACAAGTGCAAACAGGTTGCGCCATTTCTTTGAGAGAAGTGATGTCGACGCTGCCTCCTTTGTGGTAAGGAATGACAATACGTGACAACGAACCTCGTCTGGTAAACTGCTCAGCAGATCCATCTTCTCTGCAGACAAAAATACATACACAACCCACAAATCAATTTACCAAAAACCAAACAGTTCCACATAAGTAGTAGAGCGATTTGTTTATATTGAGACTCAGAAAAACATCATACCCAAAAAGATATAAATGATTAACTAGGTCACCAACCTTGATACAGAGGCCAATCTCCAAGACCAACAGTGAAATTGCAAATTTTTCGCAGCACTAAATTAGGGTAATGAGGCGTCGGTGAGAGCAGAGAGACTGAGTGCGGAATAAATCTTATCTAAGTTTGCTAGTGTGATTTGACGTGTTACTGTTTTCTTTTGTAAACCACCAACCAAGTAAATATCGTTCAAACTTCTAAGATTAACTAAACCAGTAGAGCGAAAATATATACAAAAATTCATCTGAAAAAACTAAAACCCACTTAACGACTTGCTCTCTAACTATCATGTAAAACAAAGTTGAGAAAGTTAGGAACATCACGCGGCTTAGACAAGACATGAGTCCAAAGGCTCGGAGACTGTGGAGTCTAGTTGCCAACAATCATCTACAAATTCTCCGACTTGAAAGTAAGCTTCATGTTCACCACCTTTTCCTGATATCTGCTCGTTGCAACAATATCAAGATTTAATCTAGTGAAACCAACAAGTGATAATCAAATGCCAAGAGTGTTTAATGCACACAATAAGAAGTCAGAAGATAAAAATCAGTCATGAAAGTATTCAAAAACAATTAGAAAGTTTCTGAGGGTTTAACCAAAATAAGCATGACTATCAGTCTGGCTGAGCCGAGGATTTTTTAAGCAGGATATGATAATTAAAAGATAGATACACATAGATGAGATAAAGAAAAACAAAGCAAGGATCTGATAAGTCAAATTCCGAGGGGGCTTTGTTCAAAGACTTCAATGTTCAGTACACTTGTCACACGGCTCGTAGAGTTGGACATCGCAACTATATAAATCCTTGTACTCTTCTATCATGTCCATGATAAGATCAAACACTTCAGGGTCGGTTCTAAGCTGTGAAGGACCATACTCTTCACTACAGATCTTCATCTCCTTCAAACATGGGAAATTGTCCAAGAAATGCTCTATCAGGTGCATCTCTTTCATTGTTTCCCTAAACTCTTTGATCTGTATCACTTTTACAGGACAAGATTTGAGCGAACGGCCTTTTTCCTTCCGGTATATGCAGTCACAAGCATCCCCGCATTTATCTGTCACATGGTGCACGAGACCCTGAGAGCAGAAACGAGACAACAAGGTTACCTGTAAGTACTATACCGCATGTTTTGTCCAAGTAGTTTCATGGTTTATAGAATTCACCTCAAAGTTTAGGATTTCTAGATGAGGACAATTCCTTAGAAGAGCAGGTACTGCTTGCCATCCTCGGTCGTCGTCACTCTTAATGCCTAACGTTTTGACGTTGTTGAACACAGGCATCGATTCACAGCACAGAGAAAGGACCTGAAACAAGAAAAGAGCAAAAACACAACTATAACATCTTGCAACCAATATATATCTCAACAAGACCCGAAAGAAGAAAGTAGAAAACTGACCTCGAGAGTATCAGAATGCAAGTGAAGTTCCTGAACATTTTGTATGCCCTTCATAAGCTTTACCACATTGCCAAATCGGAGAACAACATCATCATCTGACAAACTGTTACTTGGGGCTCGTATCCGCTCGATTTGATCTTCATCTACTCCAAGGATGATTCGAGCCTTAAATAAACTTTTCATATTAACCAATGGATAGTCTTCAGCAACAAAATCAGAGTAGGCTAAGGAAAGCAGATTAGGAGTATCAAAAGAAACGCTCTTTGGTTTTCGACAGGCTTTAGGGCCGGTGGCGCTAAGAAGTAGCTTAGTGAGGTTTGTACATGACACGGTAGAATCTATCCACTCAACACCAACCAATCGTAACTCCTCAAGCACAGGGAAAGAAGGAAGCATCAACTCAATCCTATCATCACAAAAGAACCTCCAAGAGTCAATATCAAGACTTTTAAGCATTGGTAAGAAAGTGCCTTTCGATCCAACCCACCAACGAATACCACCAAATTCAGTTTTTAGTCTCAGATTGACTAAAGTCTCACTAACGAACATCTCCTGAGGAGGAAAGTAATCATCTTCGAACTCGATGGTAAGATCAATGTCCGAGACACCACGCTGAAGCACTTGAGATAACCAACGATTCACACAAGCTTGAGAAACACCACCACTTTGACACTTGAGAGAGAACTTACGAATGGGAGACGTACCTTGCAAAGCCAATACTCTATCGACAAAACCCATGAAGCTCTCAAGTATATCATCATCATCATCATCATCATCATCATCATCATCTGTATCCCACTTACCCTCATCCAGATAAAGAAACTCAGAGTCGTCAAAATCAAGATTAGGGACAAGTGCAAACTGATTGCGCCACTTCTTTGAGAGAAGTGATGTCAAAGCTGCCTCCTTTGTGGTGAGGAATGACAATATATGACAACGAACATCTTCTGGTAAATTGCTCAACAGATCCATCTTCAAATCAATTTCACCAAAACAGTTCTAAGAGCGGTTTGATTCAAAACCTAATAGCTAACAACAACAACAACGCAAAAAGAGCAAATTGATTTTGAGACTGTGACACCTAAAACACCAACGACACTGAAAAATGCAAATTTTCACACAACCTAAACTAACACTCCAAATTAGGGCTACTCCTCATTGAGGCGTCCAGTGAACGAGTGAGTCGAAGAAGAGAGAGAGAGAGAGAGAAAGTGCTTGTAATTTTAAGATTTTTTTTTTGTCAATAAATATATTAATTGTGATTACTTAACGCGTGTTACTGTTTGATGAGCAAGTAAACATTAAACCGGAACAAATTAGAACATTAAACCGGAATGAACATTAATTGTATTGCAATCCCGGAATGGACATTAAACCGAACAAATTAGAACATCTACACGACTTCAATCTTGAAATCACCCAAAAACAATTGGAAAATTTGGCAAAACAGGTGCGACATACAGTCTTGCCGAGCCGAGGATAGTTAAAAGATACACACAGGAAACTAAAAAACGAAACAAAGATCTGATAAGTCAAATTCCGAAGGGGCTTTGTGTAGTCGACGTGTGAGACACGTATAGGTGGACTTTGCAACTATATAACTCCTTGTACTCTTCAATCATCTCCAAGATTTCAGACACTTGAGGGTTTTTTCCAAGTTGTGTAAGGGTATCCTCTTCAATGTAGAGGTTCATCTCTTTCAAACAGGGGAAATAGTCCAAGAAATGCTCTACCATGTTCAACTCTTTCATTGTTACTCCAAACCCTTTAACCGTTACCACTTTCACTGGAGAAGTTGTGAGCGAACTGCCTTTGTCCTTGCGATAAATGCAGCTGCAAGCATCCCCGCATTTATCTGTCACATAGTGCACGAGACCCTGAAAGCAGAAACGAGACAATAAGGTTACTGTAAGTATATATGAAGCTGCATGTTTTGTCCAAGTAGTTTTCATGGTTTATAGTTTCACCTCAAAGGTTAGGATTTCTAGATGTGGGCAATTCCTTAGAAGAGCAGGCACAGCTTGCCATCCTCGAACATCTTCACTGTAAATACATAAAGTTTTGACATTGTTGAACACTGGCAGAGATTCACAGCATAGAGAAAGCACCTGAAAACAAACAAGTAAGAAAAAACCCCAACCAGTTTTTACAATTAACAACAATATAATAGCAGCAGAGCAGAAAGAAGATATTATATAATACCTCGAGAGTATCAGGACACAAGTGAAGTTCCTGAACATTTTGTATGCCATTCATGAGCTTCACCACATTGCCAAACTGGTGAACGACATCATCCTCTAACAGAACATTATTTGGCCCTCTAAGTCGATTGATCTGATCGTCATTTGTTCTAAGGACGATTCGAGCCAGAGATAAGTTTCTCATATTGACTAATGGATAGTCCTCCGCAACTAAATCAGAGTAGACTAAGGAAATCAGATTTGGAGCATCAAAGGAAATGCTCTTCAGATTCTGAGGAGGGAAGCCGCAAATAAGTAGGTTAGTGAGGGTTGCACTTGACACAGTTTCATCAGAATCAATCCACTCCATGTTAGCCATTTGTAAATCCTCAAGGACAGGAAAACAAGCTGGAAGCATCTCCTGAAGCTTATCACCACAAAAAATTCTCCCCGAGACAACACAAAGACTTTTAAGCATTGGTAAGAAAGTGCCTTCAGCTCCAGTCCACCAGTGAATACCACAAGTACTTTCTAATTTCAGGTTGACTAGTGTCTTAGAGACGAACATCTCCTGAGGCAGATAAACCTCTATGATATCGATGGAAAGATCAAGGTCCGACACACCACGACGCAACACTTGACAAATCCAACGATTCAGACGAGATTCACAAACACCATCTTTACACTTGAGGGAGAATTTATGAATGGGAGAGTTGCCCTGCAAAGCCAATACTGTATCCACAAAACCCATGAAGCTCTCAAGGATACCGTCTCTTTCCCGCTTACCCTCTTCCGGATGAAGAAACTCAGAGTCATCAAAGACAAGATTAGGGACGAGCGCGAACAGATTGCCCCACTTCTTAGAGAGAACCGAGGTTAAAGCTGCCTCCTTTGTAGTGAGGAAGGACAGTATGTGACAACGAACCTCGTCTGGTAAACTACTCAACAGATCCATCTTCTCTGCTTCAAAGAAATATACACAATGTTCCTAAGCAAATCAATTTTACCAAAACAGTTCCACTGGGACTACTACTAGAGAGAGGTTGATTTAAAACCTAACACTTTTAACAACAACGCGATATAGTATAGGAAACTCACCCAGAGCAAAATTGATTCTGAGGTTGTGACTGTCAAAAGACCAGCACTCCAAATTTTGAGACCCCGAAGCTGAAATTGACTGAACCTGCAAATTTTTGTGGCACTCTCTCAAGTCGTCTTCACAAAATTGGGAAATTCTCGTCTAGTGAAGAAGAAGAGTAAGACGTTGTAGGGTATTTATTTAGGGATACTTTGGAGATTTTATCAATAAAAAATGATAAAACTAATGTTTAATTTTGCTCGTATGATTAAACTTTGTTTATTACTGTCTACAGTTATATGTTTAAGGAGATTAATTGGAAGTTTGGAACGCAATTACTTAATAATACATGTTAAGGATAGAGATATCCGGGTGCCCCCAAACACCATAACTATCGCCGCCGATATCGTTGAAGAAGAAGAAACAGACTTTTTTGTCCACTGCTCAGCCGCCGGCCCGGAAGATTAAGGTAACGTATCTTCCCATTATTGATTAATCCTCCCTCGTAGATTAGTTTCTCTTGATCGGTCTCTCATGTTTCATTAACTACCTTCTCTACCAATCAATCCCTTACTCTGTAGCTCTCTATCGAATCAATAGCTCCGTTCCCACTCAGCTTTTTTGTTTTCCACATTGATTGATTAATTCAACATTGTTTGAGTTTAAATGAAAAGTTCTGGTTTTTTTGTTTGTTGAAGGATGGTGGATTTGATGTGGTTAATAATAAGTGGTTTACTTGTTGGAGCTGCACTTGGATATTTCATCAGCACTTTACAACTAACCCGCAGAATCTTTGTCTCGTCTTCCAAATCTGTCGCCATAAATGCAGGACTTAAGAAGAAGACTCAATCCAAGGAACCTCTCCAGATAGAGAAACTCGCTGATATACGAAAAAAATTCAAAATGGTTCCTCCTCCTTGTCTTTTGCATTATTGTACCACAGACACCAGAATTTGAATGTTTGTTGTTGTTGTTGTTATCTATCTGTGTAGGTTTTGGTTGTGAGGAATGATCTTAAAATGGGTAAAGGGAAGATTGCAGCTCAATGCAGGTGATTTTATCATCAAATTCTCTTTTTAGTTTTCAATATCATTTCTTAAATTTCCATTAACAAGTCCTCTTTTGGTTTGCATTATATATATATATATATATATATGTAGTCATGCAACTTTAGGTTTATACAAGAAACTCCTGCAACGGGCACCAAGAGCCTTGAACAGGTACATCACACCATGTCATAGTAGTCTACTTCAACTATTTTTTTTCTTCTTCATAGGCTACAGACGAAATTAACAACTTTTGGTTTGTGTTCTCTTCCTATCAAAAATTGATTGTTATTGCAGATGGGAATATTGTGCTCAGCCAAAAGTTGTTGTCAAAATCGAGAGTGAGGAACAGATGCTAGTTCTCCAAGTGAGTTTACTAAACTTGTGTTGTTATTGCTGAAGAAATATTCTTTGCCCTTTGCAAGATCTTTTGTTGACTGTTTACATGTTTCTGTATTAACAATGTTGTTTTTACCAACAGGAAAGAGCAAAGTCCCTTCAACTACCAACCCATATCACCATTGATGCCGGAAAAACACAGATCGCTCCAAGTGAGTTTCCCATAGTCACTGTCATTTGGAATTCAAGCCAGTCTCAAACTTTAAAATCCTACTTAACCATAGTCTTGACAATAGAAGAATCTAATGTGTTACTTGTTCTGTTCTTTTTTTCCAGATTCAAGGACAGTAATGGCTATTCTTGGTAAGTTATTATCATCTATGAGTTAAGTAGTAGGAAATATCATATATTGTAGATACAAGTTCTTAATAAGACTGGTACTTATGCAGGATCCGTTGATAATGTTGATGAAGTTACAGGTGGACTAAAGCTTATGTAATAACTCTTGGATTTGACAATTATCACAATGTGGCTGGCTGAAGGGAGAGCATGTTATTTTTTCGACATTTCTCGGTCACAAATCTGTTTCCCCTTGTACATGTACCACAATTACTAGAAGATAATTACCACAATTAATTTTTAGATAGAACTGTACACTTTATCTTACTAGAAGATAATCATACGACAATTGTCTCAAAAGAGAAGACGGATCCAATATAAATGACAAAGCAACTTCCTGAACAATCAATGGATTTTGTTTTCTTTTACAGGAGCAAACAACACACACACAAAAACCAAACACTAACTTGTCGTTGTCTCTTCTAAAAATCATTCCTTCCCCAGCAGAACAGACTTGTGCTTGGCTACCTGAGGGAGTGAAATCAGAGAAATGTCGATTCTATAGTTTAGGTTTTTCCGATTTTGGGTTTTGAAAGGAAGTAAATTAATTAATTCATATATATATTATATATACCACTTCGTTATGACGATCACGCCGGAGTTTGAATGCTTCCTCAGCTGCGTTTTTCTTTTTTCGGAACTCCACATAGTCTGAGGTATGTAAATTAAAAAAACAAAAAAAAAACGAAGGAAGTAAGCAATCACTAATTTGATGATGCAAAATTTGTATGGATTCCATGCGAAAACAGACAACATTACCAGCACGCGGTGAAGAAGAGAAACAGCGAGACGCCATGGATCTCAGATTCTGCATTAGGGTTCGCTCTCGGAATTGATTCTCCCTCTCGTCTCTGATTTCCTTCAAAAGGGGGGGGGGGGAAATTATATTT
>NC_025699.1:601837-647183 GCF_000633955.1 Camelina sativa | reverse complement strand
TCAAAAAGGGGGGGGGGGGAAATTATATTTATATGGTATACATCAAATGGGCCGGCAGAATTTGATCCCCCCCCCTTCTCTTATTGGATCCTAATAATTCCATATTCATTATCAAAGGGTGAGTGTTGACCAGAAGCCAAAAGCAGCATCAGATTAATAACATAGCAATAATCTATTAATTCATGGATAACTCAAGTTTAAAACATGTAATTCTAAAGCTAATAATCTATGGGCCGGCTTTCATCGTGGACTAATTTTTCCTCTGTCTTCCTCTCCAAGGTTTCTATCTTTCAATTACCCATATCGATGGCTATGTATGCGCCACTAACTAGTTAGCTACCTTTTTGGATTTCAAAACTCAAGAGCCTGACACAGAGAGACATTAATGTCTATTCTCAAGTTATGTATCAATTCATTATCTACTGATTGAACGAGATCTCGAATTCGAAATGGCTTTTGGTTTTTATAAGCGTGTGATGATCAGTGATGAAATGAAAGCTACCCGCTGGTTATTGTAACGATCCTTTGTACCCATATATCCGTGCCTACCTGTTAACAAAGTGATTGCATGTTTCAACGTAAAAAGCCTATTGACTAAACATTGTATCGAGACTCTCAATCTTTAAAATCCTACTGACAATAGAAGAATCTAATGTGCTACTTGTTCTGTTCTTCTTCCAGATTCAACGACAGTGATGGCTATTCTTGTTTAGTTATTCTTTTGTTTTGTTTATTTAAGGTCCTTATGTATCTAACGCTGAAGCAAACTCGAAACGTGTGGAGAAGGAAAATGAAGAGGTAAAAGAAAAAAAAAAACGAATTCTTGAGGGGAAGACGAACCAATTTTTATCATTCTCATCATCTTTGATCTTCTGTTTTTTTTTTAGGTGGTAAGGACTTATGAGAAACACTTAGAGCGATTGGAAAAAGTATTGGTCTCATATGGTAGACCGTCAGAACTCGATGAGAAGCAGAAAGAGTATTATAAACATAACTTAGAAAACAAGTCTTGTCAGATGATCTCTCTGATGCGCTTTTCTTTTGTTTTTGCTATTGAGAGACCTTCCTTCATTATCTCTATGTAAACTAAAGTGGTTAATTCTAGCGACGATTTAGAACTGATTCACACGCATAGCAGCATCGCAAAGTATTATTTTCCCCCCTAAAGATCGTAACCAACAATAATAGCTTTCTCTTCAAGCTATCGAAATTTCATCAAAGAATATATGAAAATTGTGAACAACACAAATATTGTCTTTCCTTGGAATCATCACGCCTACTACTACACACATATACTTCCAAAATGTCTTTGATTTGAGGATGAAGCCAAAAACAAAAAACAAAAAACAAAAAACAAAAAACAAATATTTCAAACTATTTTTCATATTTATATGTACCTTTGTTTCTTCAACCCCAAGCATTATCAAATGCAGCTGAAGTAATCGCCTGAACAAACTCTTGGAAATCGATACAACCGTCGCCGTCTCGATCTGCTTCCTTGATCATCCCGGTTAACTCCTCCGCCGTCAACGCATGACCTAGCTTCGCCATCGAGTGCGCTAGCTCCGCCGCCGTTATGTAACCGTTTCCGTCGCGATCGAACATTTTGAAGATGGCTTTGAGCTGTTCATCCGTGTAAGGACACTTTACCAGATCCGGCTCGACGAGAGCGACGAACTCGGAAAACTCGACCAGACCGTTGTTGTTCCGATCTGCTTTATGGATCAAGGTGTCGAGCTGGTCTTGACTCGGCTTTAAACCGAGAGATCTTAGGAGTGAGCCTAACTCGAGCTCCGTCAAACTCCCATCCTTGTTCTGGTCAAATGATCGGAATATCTCCCGAAGCTCCGCTAATTGCTCGTCGCCTAGTCTCGCCGGCGCCGGTTTCCCTCCGTCGTCGCTCATCTCGAATCTGATTTTGAGTTCGGTCAAGCTTCAATGAACGTTTTATTTATTTTCTTGGTTTTTAGATTGATTTTTTTGTATCTTCTTGACAGAGTCAACGACAGGTATGAATGAGATTATGAATTAGACAAGATTGATTTCTTATTAATGTGCAAGCGAATAACTTTTATTTTTATTTAAATCATATAATTGATTGAGGATGGAATTCGAATTCGAATTTTTTAACGATTAATTATTCGAACCTACCTTACTATTGAAACGGTCAATGGTTGTTCGGTGGAGGCAAAAACAGTCGTGCTAACTCCTAATTAAACGTTACATTTTGCACTTTGGCACTTTGACAATACAAAAAAAGTTATTTTTTTCTCATATATAAAATATTTTCGACATTTGTAGCTAAGTATGTATGAATCAGATTTTACATGCATGATTTAGCATGAATGTTCAAAAAAATTTCCATAGTAATTTTATATCCGTAATATATGGTCTTCATCAATTCTTTTTAACAAATAGTACATGTTTGATAATGTCACTTGCAGCGGGAGCTCCCCATGCTCAGGCCAAACGCAAACGCGGTAGAGGTCTTGTCCGTCGCCAATATCCAAAGCCCGCGCGCCGATGATCTTGACCATGTATGTGAAAGTAGGCGACGGTTTTACCTTCACTCCTATGTTCGTCATCTCCACCTCCATCACCTTTTTCTGAATCTTCGGCTGTCCACTCATTGTCTAAGAAATCTGTTTCGTAATATGATTATCTCAAAGTTTTATGATTAGGAATAACCTCGCAACCTATCAAAGTGAATGATGAATTATATCTTGTGATTTACATGACTATTTATACAAGCAGAGAGAGTGAAAAATGTAATTAACAACAGCAAAAAAGGTAAAAGAAAAAAGTGATCCACCAGCTGGAACCTACGATTACATGAATTCTTGTTGTTCATATAGGTTTAGGACGAAAAAAATATGTTTTGTTTTTTTCAAAAAGTTAACAATGATATATATATATATATATAGATGGTTACCCATAAGATATGTAGATGGTATGTATTTTTAATTATTTATATATTTATATTATTTGTGACTATGATAAAATCATCTATATTAATATAAATTATTTGATTGTTTGATACATTGAGTATAGCTTAAATTAAATTCTATATAAATATAGATTGTAGGTGTGATTGTTTATATATGGCAGCAAATTAGTTATTTTTGGTTTTTTGAAATGTTGAATAGATATTAACAAAAAAATAAGCAAAAGATATGCTAAATATAAACAAAACATAAGAAAAATATTTGTACGTATGTGTTTTATAATGTATTAATTGTTTGAAAGTAAAAATGAAAAACCACATCAAGTTGAAAATTTACAACTACACTAACAAAATATTAATGTGACAATAAAAAATAAATGATATGATCTATATGATATTTGAGAGTATTTTATGTGTTAATACAAATAAGCATTTTGTTAGTTAATTAAAAATATATTTCGTATAAAATTTTAATACAAGTTCTCAATTTTCATGTGGTTTTTCATTTTACTTTTAAACATTTAATAAATTATATAATACTCTATTAATGCAAATAAAAAATTAAGAAATATAAAATCAGAAGAATTAATGACAAATAAAATATTATAAATTTTTAAAATAAAAAGTACATGAAAGTTAAGATTATGTATTTAGTCTGAAATGTGTCGAGAAAGTTATTTATATTGTGCATTAGTTTTCCACGGCTTTTTTTTTTCTCACTTTCTCAACGCATTATATTTATTGTGCATTTGATTTGTAATGACGACGTCATTGTTTCAGAATTCTTCTTTCCAGCTTTGTTTGAAATGGATGGTCGGTCTATGATGACGTCATTTTTTCTAACAGCTTTGAAGAAGAGTAATTCACTAATTTGGCTTACTCTTTTCCAAAATTAAACATCAATTGCATTTTAACAAATAACAATGTGCTACTTTTTTAAAAAGCCGTGAAAAACTAATTAATTATTTGGTACATGTTTAAGCCATTTTATTTCAAAAGATAAATTTTCTTTTCTAAAACGCTGATGAAGAATTTTCTTTTCGTCATGAGTCTTCTAGTGTGATTATGTGGCATGAGAGTCCTCAGAGAACAATTATAAAGAAGTTTTCATTTTAATTACGAAATCGTTCAAATCATGGAATTAGCTTAATCACTTTCATAATTTTCTTTATGGTTATCTATTAATAAAATTAAATATGTTTTCACGCATATCAATTTGCTTGGATACAGAGACTCCTGAGTTTTAATCAAACGAAAGCTCAGTAAAGATACTTCATGGGGCGAATTTGAGCTCCTTCGCCTCTGTTTTCTGTCTACACATCTTGCTCGGACTTCTCGTCTAAAACTTATAACTTAGTACTTGGATTTAGATTTCCTATGTAAACAACCTTTTTTTTTTCAGTAGTAAATTTCACATTTCAACAAAATAAAATATTGATCTACGAGGCCACGAATCTGTTATCTAGCAAAATAGTATATTGAAGAACACAAGTCATAGCAAAATAGTATATTGAAGAACACAAGCCAATGAAATGCATTTGTTTTAAAAGCATGCGAATATAAACGTTTGTTATCAAGTTATATATAAAGACTAAAAAGCAGGTAAAATTTTGGCCACAGTTCGGTAACGAAAACACAAACAAGGATCTCTATCAGAGGCATCGTTATTCTCTATCAGAGGCATCGTTATTCTCAATCATCATAAAGACATACACAAGAACAGAAGCATATCTCACTTTGGAGCATCTCCTTATCCATTAAGTGTCACAAGCAGAGATTTTTTTCCCAAATGCAATGCAAAAAAATCAGAAGGCAATATTTCTCTTATATTATTACACATTAACAAGAATCAGAGTTACACCAATTTTGATACATACACATACCTCCTTTTAATCATATTCTTTTTGTTATTGCGACTCACACAAAATCTTAACCCATCTGCGAGAACAAGAAGACGAGTTTTGAACAAACATTCTGGAAACTGTGTGGTTTATGATAACTCATCAATAAAGAAAGACTGAGATTACCTCGTGAGGAAAGATTGTGAATTCATGGTGATTTCTCTCATTTTCTGAGAGCATCTGATGTGAGAAGTCCCATCTGTTCAGTAAGATGGTTCATCTGTTGGTTCTTGCTCCACCCGTTACTCAGGCTTGATTGTAATTCTAGGTGCTCCATTATAAGTTCATTGTCCACTGATCCTGAGATCAGCTCATCTTTGTCACCAATCACTGGGGTTTCACCAAGGAACTGTCCCCAAAAAGAATCTTGGACTTCAGGAAGTAACTCATTTATAACACCATCTTCTAGTTCGATTGGTCCATCCAAAACAGCCATTATTGGATCCAAACACTCTCCATTATCTATCTCGCATCCAACAAAATCCAAATTTGAACCACCTGAAGCTGCTGCTACTTGCGTTGGAGCTAAGAGATCACCTTGAGAATAAGGCAAAGTGGTCTCCAGGACTTGATTTGTTTCACAAGGGTCGTGATACTTCATTGCAGGATATAAGCTTGCAGCAGGATTGGATGAAACGTCAGCCAATGTAACTCCAGATGATCCATTTGAGGAGCTCCCATTGTCTGAAATGTTTGAACTTGGGACATCGCCCAAAAGAAAGCTGCCATGGTTGCTCGAGAGAGATTCATGGCTTGGTGAGTTACTCATCTGTTGTATCTGTTGGAGCATAGTGTTAGCTGCATCGTTCATGGATGACTGATATCTCACAATCTGGCGACTAATAAGACCATTAACCCCATAACTCCCTGAATTCTTCTGGTCCTCAACAGGTAGCCTTCTCTTCTTGTTGCTTTCAGAAATGTGTTGGTTTGCGTCATTACTCTGCTGGGAGAATTGGTTCAAGAAACCAGGACTTTGAACAGCCTTTGCTAGGAAGGACATCATCTGTTGCTGCCTCTGCTCCATCACATGAACTTTCTGCCCCACGTTTTGCAGATGATGTTCGGTAACTTGTTGTTGCTGCCTTAATCTTACAAGTTCCTGCATAAGGACGTTCTTATCCCGCTGGAGTCTGTCAACTTCTTCTTCAAGTCCAAACTTGCCCACTTCAACGCAGGCACCCACAGATGAGTGCTGAACTTGAGGTTGTTGTTGGGGCTGCACTTGGGCCGGTTTTCGCCGGACGATACTCTTTAGTATTTGTTTTTGGCCTCTTAAAAAGCCCTCATTTGCAAATTCCCAACGATCTGGATCAACTTTTCTGAAGCCCTGTAAAAATGATGCATCAAGAATGGAACAGTCATCAACCAGAAGAAGATAGGAAGCCAGCATAGAGAAGAGTTGTACAGAAAATGTAATATAAACATAAAGACCATTTGAATACTTCAAAAACAACTAATTCTAGAGAGAGTATATAATAAGATAAAATCTCTTTATTGTGTGTCCTAAGTGCAGCACCCAACTAACTACTATGGCTCAAGAAAACTAATATAGTTCTTAGTGTATGGGCATGTACCTGGACGAAAAAATACAAACGACTAAAGTGGGACAACTGATAGAAATTTTGGTTTGTGACTTAAGAGAGCTACTGGCCAGAAATGGAACTGCAGAGTCAACCAATCTTCAGACACATATGAGGACATATCCAAACAAGCCTGCAAAGTTGGTGAACCTTTTGGTAAGTAAGAAAAGCATACAAGTATATAGGAACCGGATCATACTAGTAGGAGTTGACTTCTCCCAAAACCATTCGTAAGTTAATAATTATCACTAAACACTAATAACACTTAAAAATCATACTCACTCGTCGTTCATAGACAGAATCAGCAACTTGATTGAACCAAAACAAGAGAGGAAAATAAAGATTCCCCCAAATCGAACAACGGAAAAAAAAGAATCGAAATCGATGGAACTGTGCTAACTCACATAAGTATTGAGCTGTCTGACGAAGCTGGAGAAATTGTTGTGCTTGAAATACTTGGGAAGAAACTGTTTGGCGAACTCAGGCACGTTCCAAACAACGAAGCTGTTGTTCCCGCTGCTCCAAGACACCACGTCATCCGTCAGTGGATCGTCAACCATATCGTAGGTTTTACTCAGAAAAGGCGGAATAGATCCCCCCATAACCGCCGTCGAAGAGTTCGCCGTCGGTACAGATTCGCAAATCGATCCCATTCAAAAAAATTTCGTAATTGATTCGATTGATTCCGGTACCGTCAAACTTCACAACGAGGAGATCGAGTCCGAGATTCACTACGCAAAAAAAACCAACAGAGATATTTATTGGAAGATCTTGTCTTAGCGACGAAGAGAAGAGAAGAAGAAGAAGAGGAAGCTCTACTATACTTTATTTTAACTCTCTGCAAATAGCTTCACCATCTCTGCTCCTTTTATTTATACAGTTGAATTTTTTAGTTCCAGAAAGCGGTGGAATTGCGCAGAGTGCTCTAACGTGGCTTAATCTTTACCGTTCATCTGATTTCCTCTCCACTGTCCGATTATTAAATTAATTTAGTTTTTTTTCGTGTGCTAAAAGGATAAGAAATACCACGTGGGCCGGACTAACGTGTTCTGTCTTTTTCACGTAGTACGTAGTCCGGCCCTGGTCTTTTTCTCTAGTAACGTATCTGGTCCTAAACTCTCTTTTTTCATACGTGGCACTGTACTTTCGTTTTATAATTGGACCAGAATATACGTTATTGTATTGATTTTATATTATTCGCGTTTGATTTAACCCTCTGCGTTTCACGTTTTTGTTCTAATGAAAACGTTGAGTCTCTCTTCTGCTTGCCGCCGTGGAAGGCCAATACAATTTATTCTTCTGTTTTAATGGAGTTTTTGTTTTTAATGTTGAATCTTTGTCTTTTTCTTTTTTAGTGGGAGGGAATATTTTAAGATTTTATCATAAAGTTTTGTTGGTAACGAATAAATCATATGATTCGAAAGTACAAAATTAAATCTAGTATACAACACATAATAGTACTACTGGCACGTGCGTAAAGCACGTGTGCCCCAAGATGCGTCACTTGAAACGAGAAAGCCCCAAGAGACAGAGGAGAAGGCAAAGCAAAGGTAAAGGACCTTTTATTTTTTCCCATTCGCTCGAAACTCGATTCTTGATTGATTCCTTCGGCGACGATTAGCCAATCAAATTCAAACCCAGATTGGTTCCGGATCCGATTTAGTTCAACGGGTCGGATCCAGTGATCTGGCACTTCCAACTTGGGAAAGTGTTGGCGCTATGGAAATTTTCAAGTTTCTTCTTATTAGCCATCTTAAACAGTAATGTGGTGATTTCCTCGAAGATTCATTGAGGAGGATTCATCAATGGAGGATCCAGGAATCTCTCTTTGCCCAAGTATTTACTACAGACCTATAAACCCTAATGATCTAGATCGTTTGGAGCAAATCCATTGCGACATCTTCCCCATCAAGTATGCATTCATCTCCTTCTTCTTTTGGAGATTTTTTTTTAATATTTATTCTAATTTCTTCTTTGTCGTTGTGAAAAGGTTGTAAAGTATTGATCTTTTGTTTATCTTATCAGGTATGAGTCTGAGTTTTTTAAAAGTGTTGTGAACGGAGTTGATATTGTCTCATGGGCTGCTGTTGATCGGAGCCGCCCTGATGATCACTCTGATGAACTCATCGGTTTTGTTACTGCTAAATTCCTTCTTGCCAAAGATAGCGAGGTCTGTTTCCCATTCTTATGCACATTTTGTCGTTACAAGCTGTTAAAGTTTAGATTTTGAATCTTTGAAAATTAGTTCATAATGTTTTTGATTCTGGTAAATAAATGAGTTCTCTTTGCTCTGTAAGCCTTTGAATTGTTGTGCAGCAATTTTGTGATTACAAGTACTGATCTTGTAATGAATTTGAATATTGAATAAGTTCATAAGGTTTTTAGGTGGGTTTGTTATCTTGTTCACTAAATTGCGTCTCTTTGCAAAGTGATTCAGTTGTAGACAATCTTTAGAATTGGAGCAGCTTCTAGTATTTTTTTTTTTTTTTTGAGTCAAATGATTGAACCATCTCTCTACTACGATAATAATGCAAACAAGTCAAGTGCTGTTTTTCAAAATTTCTTATATGGCAGATGGTTTCTGTGTCTTGCACAGATAGATGATTTAATACATTACAATTCCTCGAAAGGAGAGGAGACTTTGATCTACATCTTGACACTTGGAGTTGTAGAAACATACAGAAACCGTGGAATCGGTATGAGTCATATAGCAATTCTGAACCCTGTTCTGTATCTTGGCTTGGTTTGTAAATTCTGACGTTTCTGCTACTTTTGTTTTCTCAGCAATGTCACTTATTAGTGAGTTGATTAAATATGCTTCTGGTTTATCCTTGTGTCGAGGAGTTTACCTTCATGTGATTGCACACAACAATCCTGCGATCCACTTGTACCAAAGATTGATGTTCAGATGCGTCCGGAGATTACACGGATTCTATCTAATCAAACAACAGCATTTTGACGCCTTCTTGTTTGTCTACTTTATCAACGATTCTCAAACTCCTTGCTCACCCTTGTAAGGAAGATTTACAATACAGACTAAACAAGTCTTTTGATTCTCTTATACTCTTTCATTCTTTTTTATGATTAGTTGATTATGGTTAAAGACATTCTACTGCAATATGCAGAGAGGTGGCGATGTTAGTTGTGAATTATATGAAGAGTGGAATCAAGTCAGTGGCATCTAAGCTGGCGAACAAGGAGGAGAAAGGTTTGAAATGGCTGGTTTGCAAAGACACGGATTGCGTCTGACCCACACAAACCAAATCAAATCTCGGATCATCATCCGGGTACGAATTCATCTGATTTAAACTATAAAAAATATCGATTCATTTTGATTTCTCATTCTGCTCTCTGTAATAAAAATGTAAATAGTTACTGTTATTGTCGCCTTTGTTAATAAAAAGTCTTGGATGTTCTTTAAGAGTTTTTTCAGCACCCTTCTTAAAAATAGTTACCTTTGTTGAAAATAGCTCTTTTGCTTCATTGGCTTTTATCCAAAACCAAAATAAAGCCAGCTTTTGGTGTCAAAAATAGCTTAAACAATAAATTTAGTTACTTGCCTCAAAAGATTGCCTAAAAATCCCCATCAAAGGCCAAAAGAACAGAAAAAGTTTTTTTTGCACGCGGTGGCAATGGCGTCTTCTTCTTCTTCCTCCTCATTATCCGTCATCATTTTCCTCCTCTTGGCGCCTCTCTGCCTTTCAAGTGAGTCACCTTTGCAAATCCCAAACGCAACCCTAGATCTCTCTGTACTATGGTACGGCCAATTCACGCCGGTTCAAAAGGAGCGGGTTCACGATTTCGTAGAATCGCTTAACTTCGACGCCAAGGAAGGTCTTGACCCGAAGGTATCATCATGGTGGAAAGTGGTGGAGAGTTACCAAGAGAGGTTTGAGCTGAAGGAGATTTACCGACAGAAGAAGAATAACAGAACCGTAACTCCGAGGATTAAGGTAAAGATTGTCCGGACTTATGTGGATGAGAAGATGAAGTATGGAAACGAATTGACAATCGGTAACGGTGAGAAACTTGTTGAGACGGCCACTGGTAATATGTCCAAAGTGATACCCGTGGTATTTCTTTCGTCACACGTTCGGGCTCATCGCATAGGGTTTTGTAACAGAACTTGCCAACAAAATGCCCTTGCCAAAATTGAAGGTGTGATCTTCTCTTCTTCTTCTTCTTCTTCTAATTGATTTATGAACATAATACGTAATTGACAACAATCAGAGTAATTTGACGTTATTACGTAAATCCCACGCATGCAGGTAAAAAAGAACCACAACCGTACATAATGGTAAGCAACCCGGAGGTGGAATGTCCCGGAGAGTGTGCTTGGCCTTTCCACACGGCTGACAAGGGTCCACGTGGTATGATCTATCAACCGCCAAGTGGCGATGTCGGAGCTGACGCATTGGTTATTCAGCTAGCCACAGGTTTAGCCGATTTTGCCTCCAATCCAGCTATAACGAAGTTCTTGTTCAAATCTGATACGACACCGTTCAACGATGACGGAAAGAGAAACCATGGCTCTTCTTCGAAGTATATCGAGAACCCATCAACCGAGTGCACTGGTGCTTTTGGATCCGGAGCTTTTCCTGGTTTTACCGGTAGAATTCGGGTTGACCCGGTTACTGGTGGAGCCTTTAATTCTCACGGAATCAACCACTTGAAATTCTTGATTCCTTCTGTTTATGACCCTATCACCCAATCTTGCTGGACTCCTATGTAACCTCTTTGTTATTATTACATGTTACGCAGTTTTTACCCTTTTATGACAAAATTGAAACCTTGAGTTTGTAAAGGATACTATCTATCTATTGTTGGTAATATTCAAATAGACAAATTAAAGTTGGACCGATCCATCCTCCTATAAATATAACTTGATGAGAAAAAAAAAAAAATCCATGAATTATAGTAGATAAATACAGTATTTTACGACAACTAAAAACGCTAACAAGCTAAGTAAGAAAATAAAGCTCGAAGATTTGTAACCATTCATGATTTTTAGAATATCCAAATAATCAATAGTATACTTATTTTGACACTGAATAAGAGAGGTTACAAAAGTCCTAATTGAAGTTAATAGTGATCGTTACAATATTAGTAGTCTCTTTGTCATACTATAATCAATTAGATCATATTGGTGATTACAATTATTACTCATTGTAAGTAAACAGGATCATCCAAATAGAGAAATTTATAATTTTTTGTATGTTACTAAAAATATAATTAATAGTAAAATTTCTCTAGCCTTGTTATATATATATATATATAGAGTCTCATTGTTGATCCATTCATGATTGTAAAATTTCATTGCACTCGATCGTCGTACAAGGAGAGTAAACATTGATATGGGAAAGGTATGTGCATTTTGTCTTTCGTGATTTTGGTATTTGTTACAAGTAACTTATGTGAACTTTATTTTGTTTTATACTAAAGAACAAGCAAAATGGAGAAGCAGACAACAAGTCTGAGAAGAAGAATCAGAAAAATGGAGATTCATCAGTCGATAAGTCTGAGAAGAAGAATCAGAAAAGTGGAGGAGATTCATCAGTCGATAAGTCTGATAAGAAGACTCAATGCAAAGAAATTGTTCTGAAGGTTTACATGCACTGTGAAGGATGTGCATCACAAGTTTCTCACTGCTTGAGGGGCTACGATGGTAATTATATTCATTTTTTGTCCTCTTTAATGAAATTATATCATCTCAATCAAAAGAATCAATGTTAAGTTTCAGTTTAGGTCGCATTTATCATAAGGATGATCTATGTGGGTCTCATGTAATGACTAAAAGTGCTGATCATATTGTCTTTTAGGGGTTGAGCAAATTAAGACAGAGATTGGCAACAATAAAGTGGTTGTGTCTGGGAAATTTGATGATCCGATGAAGATATTACGAAGAGTGCAAAATAAATTTAGTAAAAATGCTGAGTTGATTTCCCCAAAACCTAACCCCAAACAAGATCAGAAGAAGGAGCCACAACAAAAGAAAGAAGTAAGTTTTCAAAAAATACTCTTGTTATTATATACGCACATTAAACTTATTAGATTATAAATGATTACATCATAAAAAAACAATTTGGTATATACTAACTAATATCATTATAAACCATATTTTGTGTGTTTGGTTTCAGACTACTCCGCAGATCAAAACTGTAATTTTAAAAATGAACATGCATTGTGAAGGATGTGTTAATGAAATTAAAAAAGGCATCGGGAAGATAAAAGGTAATATATATTAAAAAATACGCATAAATATTACTCCCTCTGTTTCACAAAGAGTGTCATTCTGGAGAATTTTCCTTGTTTCACAAAGACTGTCACTTTACAATTCCAATGTATTTTTTACATTAAATTTTCTAATTTACCCTTTATCCCAAAGCTCATTTTCATTGAATTTAAACCATTAGTCACTTATTAAATAGGGGTAAACATGTATAATTCTATCTTTCCTTAATTTGTGTGCATTGTGTCAAAATGAGTGAAATAGAGGGAGTATAGTTTATTGAGTGGTCTAACATTTTTTGTTCGTTTTGAAAGGTGTTCAAACGGTGGAACCAGACCGGGCAAAGTCAACGGTGGTGGTACGAGGAGACATGGATCCTCAAAAACTTGTGGAGAAAATCAAGAAAAAACTTGGGAAACATGCAGAGCTTGCAAGTCAAACCACAGAGAAAAGCAAAGAAAACAATAATAACAAAAACACTAATAAGAACCAAGACAGTGATGGAAACAAAATCTTTAGCTACCCTCCTCAGTATTCATCCCAACATGCTTACCCCTCTCAGCTTTTTAGCGACGAAAATGTGCACTCGTGTTCGATCATGTGATTGACCCGTTGAATCGGAGTCTAGTCAAGTTACCTTATATATGTATGGTTTTGATTTGCTAGACACACTCCTATATTTCAATTTTGAATGATTAAAGAACTTTGTGTCTCCACAACTCAATCATATACAATTCGACTTGTCCTATAGTGTAACAAAAAAAGTTATTTTTATCAAAGAATAAAATAAAGGGTTTATTGTTATACTTTAATAGATTGGGGTTGATTTTGTAATATATTATAAGTTGAGGGTACTTTATGCATTTATCCCAAAAAGAAAGTTAAAAAAAAAAAAAAAAGAGAAGGGGAGGAAGAAGATGAGTAAATCGGATTTAGGGTTCATCAAAATTTGAAGTGTTGTTTTGTAATGAAAAAGACGACTGTTTTGTTCGAGTTTTGATTGCAGAAGACGAATCTGGATCTTGGGTTCACTTCAGGTTGGTAAAGAGTTTGTCTTTTGCTGTCTTTTTTTTTATATAAAAAACTTGTCTGTGTAAAATCAATCGCACCGGAAATTTCAATTCAGTACATCCAATGGTTAACGATTGAGAGAAATTTCTTTGATGATGAATCGCTCATTATAGAATCTTTGAAGAAGAGATCGATATATTTATTGCGTAAATCAAAAATACGTTATGTTTCGGTTCTGCTATTTAGATTCAAGCTTGAATCTTGTATCCATTAAGCTTTTTAAGGTAATGCGATTTTGGCGAATTGGGTCTTTGATATAGTTTTGGTTGTTGAATGTTCTGTTCTTTGTGCATCTCTTTTTGCAGGGTTGAGTTAATTAAGTAAGTTGGAGATGTCAGTTAAAGCAAGGAGGATCTCTGGTAGATTAGAGACTGTAGTGGCTAAGGTTAATTATGCATTTGATCCGGTGGACGATGACAAAATCATAAGAAACCGGCTACTGACCAGAACCACCACCACTCGAGGGGAGCCTCCGTTGAAAAAACTTCAGAAGAAGTTCACTTCTTTTGTACTCGAAGTGGATAAAGATGAAGAGAACTACAACGAGTGCGGTAAGCTTGCGAAAGCATTTTTACAGGAACTGTCTACTTTTGAAATCCCGCTTTTGAAGAGCCAAGCGGTTGTGGAAGCTAACCGTAGGGAAAAAGAGAGCTTTAACGAGGTGAAAGATGAGACTGAGAGGCAGATAACGCAGGCGAAAACTGAGATTGAAGATCTTAAGAAGCAGCTTGAGGAGAGTAAAATTGATAGGCAGCATAAAGAAGAGTGTGAGACGATAAGGAAACTGATTTCTGCGCAACCTCCGAGGTCAGAGACTGAGAAGGTTATAAATGAATTGAACAAGGAGATTGCTGAGCTTGAAGCAGAGAGCACTGCAAGTTGGAGATTGCTTGAGCTTAGGAAGAAGCAGTTTGCTCTGCTGTTGCATGTGGTAATTTCAAAAAAAAAAAAAAATTGAGACTTTTAGTTTTGCAGTTTTCATTTGTATTGTGTTTGTGATTGTGAACATTTGTTGGAAATGTAGGTGGATGAGTTGCAGAACACTATGGAAGATGAGCAGAAGAGTTTGGTGGACGAGATTCGGACAGCGTTGGATGACCAGAGGAACGTAACCGAGCCCATGTCTGTTGATTAAGTCCAAATCTGAATACTTTGTAAGAAGAAACCTACATTGTTTCAAGTGTTTGCTTTGTCATCTATTTTGCTGTTTCTGATAATGCCTATGATATTCTCAACCCTCGACAGAGGTGATCCGAACTAGTTGCTTCCCATTTACGAAAACCCGTGATCTGTGTTAGTAAAAGAACTGAGAAACAAAGACTGTAACAAACGTCAATGTGATGAAAGTATAAAACCAGTTAAGAATAGCGTCTGTTCCAAACCGAGACTGAGATTCGATTAAACCGAGTGGTTTATTATATATTAATCACGTAGCAACGGGTTTGCTTTTGAACCGGCTTAACTATAGAATCTCGTCTGTAGGTTTGCTGGTATGAAATCGGTTTGAATACAATATTTTGAAGAATGGAAAGATTTAATTACGATTTAGACAGTGTTCCTCTTTTGAACTTGGTTTCAATGAAGGGTTTCGGTTGCCCGATCGTAATAATGGTTTGGATTTTAGGTTCTTGTGTGTTTTGGACGTAGTCTTAGTTTTGTTTGGTGCGGTTTCTATTTTTGTCTTCGAGAATTATAAGTGTGATTGCATAATAACGGATATTTCCTGCAAATCGATAGCCACAAGCAAAAGCTTATGTTGGGTTTTTGGAATATGTAATTATTAATAAAGAATAATAATGCGACCGACTAGCCAAATAGGCTTTATAGTCCTAATTGTAGGTTTCTATTCTCTTGAGAAATATTTTACCATCATTAGTGTTCGTATACACACGTTTCTCCGATTGTTTACTCAAGTCTCTCCGGTCACAATCTTAACACTAAAAATGAACTTTTGAGTGTTTAATTTGCACTAGATATTCTAATGCCATCATTTTTTGCTTTGACTATAAAGTTATACATATTAGACATTTGCTCATACGAATATATTCCACTTTACTAATAATAGAAGGTGGCATCTTTTGAGAAAATGTGATCCATTAATTGGTGATGCAAAGTGTATATTTTTAACTGAATCAAGCTGAAAAGTAACGTATGTAATTATATTAAAGTTTGCTTAGTTAAATCCGGACATAAAATCTATATAATTGCGATTGATATCAATGATACAAATTAGTTATCGTTCATTTTTCTCTTTTGAATTCTTTCATATATCATATTAAATTACATGATGATGTGTCCACATTGGACACACTAATCATACAGTGTTTGTCTTGTTTGTTTCATTAATTTCAGTATTTCACCCGAGTTTTAAATAAAAAATATTTCGGTATGTTATACTATAAAAGGAATTAAATTATAACTTGCTTGGACTATATATAGTTAGCCACGAGTTTAATAGGTACGATGACGTATTAAATGCTACCATCTATTTCCTCCCATATATACTGATATACATCTCTTTTGTCTCCTCTAAAAGTCAAAACAAAAATAAGATTGTGTCACTTTCGAGACTCTTATTAGTTCACTTCTTCTTAACCATCCCCAACTAAATTTGAAATCATAATATATAATCGAAAAACAAACAAAGATTATACATATAGCTTTTGTATTATTTTTCTCATATATAGTTTGGGGGTACTATTACAAATTTTTAAAATCTCAACTAATGAAAGATTAATATAATACAAATATATGAAAAATCAATTTTGTACAGTATGAATGTGTTTTGTATACATGGTCGAATAAATACACAAACTGTATGAAAGTTAATTAACAATATATATGTATACATCTATATCCACAGAAAAAATAATGCTAATTAATGTTTTTCTTTCGCCTCTCTATTCACGAAATGGCCAAGGCTCCGAACAAGTTTGCCTGCGAAGAGAACAACAAAAGATACTTATAAGAGTTCGTCAAGATTTAAGAAAAGACAAGAAAAAAAAAAAACGACCGTCAAGTACTCACTCTATGATCTCTTTCCAATAAGAATCACTTGCTTCATCATCAATTATGTCACACCATGGCTGATGATCTTGGGTGAACGTTGAGGTCGATGAAGGGTTTGAAGTGTGATCCGTATGCCTCAAAATTTCCTTGTCCTTGACCATCATTTGGGTTTGCTTAGACTCATCAGGAGATGCCGAAACCAACGGTGGGATAGAATTCTGATCATCTTGATGAGCAACTACTCGCATCGGGCTAGTAAACGAATCCAGAGGCTGATTAACAATGTGAGAGAGGCTTTGGGTTTGATCATAAAGATTTTCACCAATATTTGGTAGGTTCTCCAAGAAAGAAGATTGGCCAAAGAGGTTATTGTTGGTGTTGGTGTGATGTGTTTCAAGTGAAGAAGAGGTATTGTTGTTGCTAAGGACTTGAATCATACTATGTAACAACTGGGCTTTTGCAACACTTGTTGCATCCAATTGTACACTTTGATTCAGATTCAAGAGGTTGTTGAAATTTGCGGCGGCTAGTAGTTGCGGGAGAGCGGCTAGAACGTTTAGATGGTCGGTTCTTGGCCTATGGGTCACTGGATCGATCCCCATCTGAATTAGTTTCTTTCTGATATGTGTGTTCCAATAGTTCTTTATTTCGTTATCCGTTCTTCCTGGGAGATGACCAGCTATAGAAGACCACCTTTATTAAAAAAAAAAAAAAGGAAAAGGTTAATAAATATTAGTGGGTTAGTTAAGCTTTATACGTATTATATAAAATTTCCAAGCTATATAAAGATAACTAATTATAGACTTGATAATATTGAACATTGACGAGTAAGTATGCATGCACCAAGAAAACTCCAGTGTAGCAGGTTTTTTTTCATACATATTCTTCAGTTCTTCTATACCTCAACTACCAAAAAAGAAACTGTATAATAGCATATATATACACACATAAATATAATTTTTTTAGATATGTGATATATAAATGACTGATGAAAAAGACTAAGATTTTTTAGAAACTTAAAAAATATTTATCGGTTTTCTAATTTTTGCTCTTGATAATCATCTCAAATATAATTTCTAATCAAAGTAATTAAGAATAAAATTTGTAAGATTAATTACTTGTTCCCAAGAAGAGAATGGAGGTTGATGATGGTTTGCTCTTCCTCGGCTGTGAAGTTTCCTCTTTTGATGTCTGGTCTCAAGTAATTAGTCCATCTCAATCGGCAACTCTTTCCACACCGGTTTAAACCGGCTTGCTTAGGAAGAGCTCTCCAGCTTCCATGGCCGTGTTTTCTTATGTGGTTTATCAGTTTCTGATCTTCTTCTGGCGTCCATGGCCCTTTCTTTAATCCGCTCTCATCACAACACGGTGATCTCCCCATTTTTTCAAAAACATATAGCTATTAACTGTAGCTGGACATAAAGTTAAAATGAAAAAATTAATAAACTACATATAAATTGCTTCAAAATATACTTGATAACACACTTTTGCTAAGAGATCGGATTTATGATCACAAATAAGAGATTAATGAGTGAGCATACAATTTATGTATTAAAATACCTGTGAGGAAGAGAGATAATTGAGAAGATATATAGAAGATTTTGGTGAAGGCAGAATCTGAGGTAATAAGGCTAATTAAGTGTTTTGTTCTTCACTTTATATATAGAAGAGGCTTTCGTCTTTGTCTTGTGTCTTGTCGGAACAAGATCTTAGTTAGCTCTTGTGACGTGTCCATTTGACTTTAATCAAATCAAATAAGTGAAATGATGCAAATGCCCTTTGATGAAACTAGAAGAAAAGTGAGGAGGAGAGGAGAAGGAGATGTTCAAGTTTGTGAAGTAATGTGTGGAATAAAAGTTGCTGCAACTAATTCATGTTGACAATGTAAGAGTTTCTCAATTTTTTTTTTAAGTATGAGAATACGAAAAAAGTTAGTTAAAGAGCTAAAATATTCAAAGAATCATAGAATATAAACTCTCGTATTAGTTTTAAATCACAGTTCCAGTAAATATTTAAACGTATATATATATATTGAGATTAAGTTAATACTATACACACTAAATTTGTAAATTGCGGCATATAGTTTTGTAGTCTGTAATGTGTGTTGGTCAATTGGTGTGTCTTCACGCAACATATTATACGTTATTGAGAAAATATTAAATAATACATATGGATTTTGAGTTGTGATCGTGTATGTTTATGTACTATATATTGAATTACTTAATACTTAAAACAATATATTATGTAATAATTTATAATGCTAAGTTGGCACAACTGTATATGAAAACATATTGCCTAAGAGATGCAGACAGTGCCTAGCTATAATAGTATGGATTACTGTTCATTGGTCAACTAGTGACACATCTCAACCATATACATATCAGATAAAAAAAAAGTCAAATTGTATAACTGAACCGTGTTCGGATCAGTCGATATGAATAAAACATTTTAGTCTTTAAGAAAAGTTACTCAATAACATTTTTTTTTACTCATTTAAAAAGGGTAGAAGTTCTACTATATTTATCTCTAACCAAAAAAAGTTACACTTTTAATTTTCTAGTAAAATTCAGCATTTTTTTTGTCTAATTATATATGGACGCTTATTATTATTAACACATTATAGCAATATATATATATATAATATTAAAATTTAGGGGTTTTCATGTAATATATGTTTGTACGTGTAAAAAACTGTTTTTTATTTATACTATTTTATAGAGTAGATTTGCTCATATTATTCAACTCATACACATTTACATATTCTTTTTTCAAAACGTTTTATATATAGTGTTTTGTTCATCTAAAAAAGTTTAATCAAGGTCTAGATATGGTTGTTCATTATTGGTATAAATCTAGTTTTAAGCACATTAAGACACGCAAACTATTTTGTTTGAGATCGCAAACCCAGGGGGCCCCAAAACCCTAATACTTTTAACTACTAGTTTTTTTTTTCTTGATTCTTGTATGTAAATATTTCTTTCTACGTGGCTTTTAAATACACATTGCTGACATCATTTTTTTAACATGAACAAACGTTGAGACATCCAAAAGTATCCATGACATAATATATTAAAATCAGTGGTATAACGATTTAGAAATCTCAATAACAATTGTTTTTTACTATTGAAAGGAGAAGAAATTAAAGTAATTATTCGTATATAGAAGTTTCCAACTAATCCGAATGCGACAGCATTCTCATCCCACACAATTGAAGCCAAACCCAATTCATTATTCGTCTTCGGTCTTACCTAAGGACTTATCTTTGCTACATCGCAAGTAAAGTGTATTTACGGAATTACGGTGGTTAACAAAGTTACAAGTACACAATAATCTTTCATAACAAGAATATCCCTTTATGATTCTTCAATAGAAAATATCCCAGCAAAATTAATGGTAAAATAAAATCTCCTAATATTAACACAAGGACAAAACTAAATTATCCTAATCTATAGACTAATTTTCTCCATAATGCACAACCCAACGCCATGAAATTATAAATACGGACGTTAATCCTTTTTATGTGCTTTTTATATACGTACATGTACACGGCACATATAATAGAATCAAGTATAATTTGTGTATTTTTATATACGTACACATATAATTAAACCATCAATATTTTATAAAAGACAAAAATAAATAATACGCTCACGCAAGCTAAAACCTGATCGGATGTTGCTATAATACTCGTAGTTCCCAAAGCATAGCACAACATAACTTAGATAGTAATTAATAAACTTAATTATCTCTTACGAGCCCATGCAATGTACGTAACGTTACGTTCGGATTTAGAGAACGACTATTTTCATTTACTGTCACTAGTGGACGAACCGACGAAACCAGATTTAATCTTATATATGATGCCTATGTTTTGGTCTCTTATTCAAATATAATTCATAAGCAATAGATTCTTAAATTACTCTATGAGTTTATCTATGAGTTCTGCGATTGATCACCATCAATAAGATTTCTCAATCAAGATTATTTTCTTTACATATACCGTGAATTAAGTTAGATTTTTAGTCTCCATAATCAAAGAATGCAGAACCTACAATACATGAATGCAATACATTCTATACATGCATGGATTATACTCTGTTTCGGGCCATTCGGCTAGTGGTCCCTCTGTATTGTTCCACACTTGGCTTGCGATGATGTCATGGCTGATGGCTTTCATCCTTAATGCCTACACATGTACCAAAGGTTCTAAAAAGTTTTTTTTTCCAAAAAAATTGTGTTAAGGCATTTGGTTTGAGAGGAATATATATATCTCCAATTCTCCATTTACACCGACATCAATCTTCTGGATCAATATACAATTTAGAGACACAATTCGGGTCCGAAACAATGGAAGAACTTTTTGAAAGCTAATGCAGGTTTGGTTTTTCCCGATGTCTACTGTTTTCTTAAGTCACTACATTGTTTTAATGTTTTTGGCAAAGTTAGTATATACATATAAATAACGGACAATGTTCAGTTTTTTATTTGTATCCCAACATTTTATTTAAATACACTATTAACCTATATATGTATTATAAACAACAAAGATCGAATTAAACACCTATAATATATAAAGATGATATCACACAAATATATAGCGTCATTTGTACTGAGAAATATGTATTTCTTTGCGTATAGCATTTGATTTAGTTCTTTGCACACAAAAAAAAGGTTTGGATTTAGTTTATTTTGTAAAGTAGTTTTGATAGACATTCGTACATATATAAGCTATTATTAAGATATGTTCATAATTAAATTAATAAAAAACGATTGGATACAAACAGTACCTTTCTGTTTTTTGTTTTTTTATATCGTATTTCGTTCAATATAATTATTTATATAGCACAAAATATTGATATATAAATATGTATACACACTAAACAATACAAGTAACTGTATATATATCGACCAGTAGTATACTCATATATATGTGTTTGATTCAATTACGCAACATAAAATATAATTTGGTCCAATTTTATCTCGTTGATACAAAAAAAAGGATCCCATATAGGTGTGTAAATTAAACGTTTACCACGTACGTGGCTAATGTAAAGATGAATGGAACAGATGAACAATCATATCTCTTTTACCTTCTATGTGTACTTTTGGTAGTAATCAAAGGTTTCGTTAAACTAGAGATTTGTCTATTTTTAAGAAACGATTTTACCTTTTTCAACATTGTTATCCGTTTAAAAGTCAAAGATTATGAAACACAACTGATTTTCATATAATGTATTAAGCTCAACTTTGACTTCATCACAGGATAGAACCATATAAAAAGTTCTTTTAAACTTTCTGTTAACCGTGGGAAACTTGTTAGCTGAGTTCTGTCCGGTTAAAACTCTTTATCCTGCAGTTACTTAACGTGAAAAAACTTCATTGAAAGATACCTACCAGATTTAAGAGAACCAAAGATAGGTAAAAGTTCTTGGTAAATTAAGTTCTAAGTTCTACACGGTCAAAATATAGGGAGTAAATATAGAAGAACCTAGCCACCAGTTTATTGAAACCAAGGAAACAAAGTCGTTTCAGTCTATCGGGCTGGGCTTGATTGTTTTGTTAGGGTTATTTGTTTACGAAATGACCCATTTATCTTGCGGATGATTCCACAATATCTATTTCGATGTGGGATACCGATGCAACAAACATACGTCATCGCAAACTTGACTTGGTATCTATTTCCGATGTGGGATTATTGTACTGAAATAATTATAAATTTCAGGAAACTAAATTGTGTACAAATTACATCATCTAATTGTAGAACCTATAAAGGTTAAGACTGATAAAAATGGTAGGGGCTGCGCGAACGCAAACCCCCCTGCCACAAATAATGACGTAGGCTCTTCCTCTTGGAAAGACCTTAAGCTAAGCACCCCTCCGTAATGTGCAATGGAGGTCACTAGCCTAGGCCACTCGTCTTCTTGATCACGAGTTGACCCCGTCCAGGTAAGTGATTTTCCCAAACCATCCGCTACTTTATTTATACTCCTGCTCCCCTAGTCATTTCTTTTGGTCTAAGCGATGTGGGACTTTTTATAGATTAGTGAAGTAACTAGGATCGCTCATTTAAGTTAAAAAGTAAAAACTGAGTCAAAATGTAAAAAAAGATATGCTCTCACAAAACTTCACGTAATTATCTCCCTTCTATCCTCGAATTATTATTATTTCTGGATTTGATAGTCTCCTTCAATAGGAATATACATACTATGTGGATGATACTAGAAGGTTGCAAAAAAGGAATTAATCCCTGGATATTTATAATAGAGATTTTGTTTCTGGGTTTGTTTGACAAAAGAACAAATAATAACAGTGAAAGCCAAAAAAATCGAAAGAAGAAAAGAATCATAAACCAACAACTTAAAACAAATCCTATTCCAGAAGGCAGAAGCCATAAACTAAATAAAAAATAAAAAATAAGAACACTAATGAAGAAATCAAAATGGTGCAAAGAGATGTGTGTTTAGAGATGTAAAAGCTAGAATTTGCAATACCTCAAAAGTGAAGTAATCAAGAGAGGCTTTTATTTCTGGTTCGTGGGTCCTTTCTTCTTCAGAAGGTTTCCAACTTTACCAAACAATGTCTTCTTCTTTTTCTTGTCTTTCTCCTTCACCAGCTCATCTTCTCCAGTTAATCCATTTACAGGTGAGGTTTTCTCGCTTTGGTCTATCATGTTCGAGTCTTCCTCTTCATATTTTGCAGATTCTTGTTCTGGTTTTTCCTTGTGGAATCCTTCTTTCTTCTCAATCTGACAGCTTTCCCACATTTCTTCAACTGTCGCATCATCTGGTGAATGTTCTTTCTTTTCCTTTTTCTCAGCGTCCTTCTCAAGTTTCATGTTCATGCCATCGAGGGTTTTTACTTTAGAAGACTTCTCTTCAGCACTTCTATGACCATTCTCCTCAGAAAACTCAACCACCGTTGGAAGCAAATCATAGTCTTTTTCACTCTCACTGAGCTCACTGTTCTCTTCTGTATATTTCTTAGCCAATGCTTCCTCGAGTAACTTAGATAACTCCTTGATCTTCTTCAGAGAATCATCATGTTTCACTCTGAGTTCATCGTTCTCATGAACAATGCTTTGAAACTCAGTTTCTTTATCCAACATTTTCCCCTTTAGTTTCAAGGTTTCACCTTTCGCTTCCCTGAGAGTTTCCTGAAGATAAATCACCTCATCTTCCACTTCTTTAAGACTATCTCTCATTTGAGATTCTTTTTCCCATGCTGCATCAGCTTCTTCCTTAGTCCTTTTAACCAAATTACCCAACCTATTCATTTCTTTCCCCATTGACGAAACTTCTTCATCAAATTCCTTCACGTGATTCACCAAACCGGCTTCTCTCATCTCCCAGTCTACCATTGCGCTCTCAAACTGTTTCTTGGTTTGTTCTACCGCATTGACAAGAACATCGATCTCATGTCTCGCCTCGTCAAGCATATTCTCATACTTCTTGTTCGTTGCTTTAATGACCAACTTCAGATCTTCTATCTGTGTTTCATAATCCTGATCACCCTGACTCAACAATTTCTCTTTCAACTCACGTGATTCACTCGACACTTCGTGCAATGCTGAAGCTAAACTCTCCATTGCTTTCTTACTCTTCTCCTCTTCCTCCTTTGAGCTCTCCAGTTCTGACAAGATCTTGTTTTTCTCTTCCAAGAGCCTTTGAACACTTGAAGTAGCATCTTGCTCCTTCTTTAAAGCTTGATTTTTCTCTTCATTCAGAGTTTCAAGCTCATTCTTCAGTTTCTCTGCTTCTTTCTCAATCTTAGATAATTCTTCTTCTGCAATACCTAGCCTCTGTTCAGATTTCTCAAGATCAACCTTTTGTCTAGCAACAGCCATCTCCAATAACTCAATTTTCCTTTTAAGACCAAAAATCTCAAATTCCATATCGTGCAATCTACTATTGCTTCCTTCCAGCCGCTTTGTCACAGATACCAGAGATACCGAGGCAGATCTCTCCAGCATGTAAGCTTCTTTCAACCGTTTCTCCAATTCCTTCCCTTTGTTTTGCCATTCATCAGCAGAGCCATGCGCATAAGTTTCTGCTATCTTAGCAGCTTCTAAATCAACATTAAGCTGCTCAATGATCATCTCAAGTTCCTCGACCCTTGCTTCAAAACGTCTCGCTTTCTCAAGCTCTCTTTCTAGAACCACTATTTCCGCTCCTAGTTTTGAAGCAATCTCATTCTTGGATATGGTTTCCTTCTCTCGTGTTGAATCAAGCAAAGCCTTCAATCTTATTAACTCTGACGACAAGATTTCCACTTTCTCTGCATGAATTGCAGCCAACTTACTAGCATCATCTGCTTGACTCAAAACCTTACTCTTGGCATCATTAGCAGCAGCCAATTCTTGATTGGCATTCTCCAGCTCCTGTGTTACCAAAAGAAGAGCAGCTGAATCCGAAGCATGCTGGCTCTTGACGTTTTCGAGTTCTTTCTTCCATTCTTCTTCTTTCCTCTGAACCGCCTCTATACCCGCCTCAACAGCCTCAAATTTCTCAATTTCAAACTTCTCTTGGACCCTTTTCTGAGTTTTTAAAGCCTCATCTAGTTTCCTGGACGCCTCTTCAGCCTCTTCCCCCGCTTCTTTAAGTTCATCAAGTGCTTTAGCTTTTTCAATCTCGAGCGATGCTATCAGCTCATTTGCTTTTCTCAAATCTTCCTTGATTTGAACTGAACGAGGTTGTGATGATTCTGATCCTTTCACAGCCCGTATCTGAGTTTTCTGCAAACAATCAACACAAACACAAGTTAACAACAACAACTAAAAAAAAGGCTTCTTCAAAATTAAAGATATCGAAAAAGATACAAGTATTGAGATGATTACTTCTGGTGGGGTTGAAACTTTGGGCGACCTCTTTTCAGTAGAAGAAGGCTTTGAGTTAGAAGAAGAGCGCTCGAGGGAATGCCGTGACTGTTGAGTAGGTGAAGGAGAGTTAGTCTCAGACTTAGTCACCAACCGAGTCAGTTTACCTACTCGTAGAGATGATTTTCCCAAAGGAGTTTCAGATAAACCAGTCCTGCTTCAGAAAAACAACAACAACAAAGTGTCATCAAGCAAAAGCAAAAGGAGACACATGAAAAATTGATTACATAACAACTTCCAGAGTGGGCAATTCTCTAATATGAACTTATACAAACAGTCACAGTCACAGTAACAGACATATATGCTTTTAACTACACAAGAATCACAAATTCACCAATGTGTTGCAGTAAAAGACATATGTATCATCTGGATTGAAACTAGAACTAACAGAAGAAGACAACACATTAATAAGAACACGACATGACCATTGTATTTAATAATAAGATTAAAAGAAGTAGAGAGAAACGAGAGGATGATCAGACGAAATAAATAATACTGATCGATCATGTCATGTGCTACAGAATAATACTACTATATCTATATCCCCTAAAAATCAGGAGATTAAACCCTAAACCCATACCTATATATATAAATCAGATCTACCCCCAAAACCAACGAACAAGAAAAATAAAACCAGATCGGAATTGGAATCGACGGAATATTCCACCGACGGGATTACTGAAACTTAGGAATAAGAAAAACGCTTACTTAATCTTAGAAGAAGCCATAGTCACACAGTCTCCGTAATCGCTGTGGGATCAATAATGCAATGAGATGTAAATTACATTAGAGGCGGATGAAGGAACTATGAGAGAATTGGAGACAAAACACTACTAAAACTGTCTGAATCTTGTTTTGAACCTGGAAAAAAATCAAATTTGTTCAAACTGAGTTTCCATTTTTTGCGTAGAGATGAAAAAGAGAAAGAGAGAGACAATGATGTGAGGATCATCAGATGAACTAACACTAGTAGTAACGTAAAATGAATTATAGAAGTTGGCGAAGTCTCAAGAGTGGCCACACTCCTCCCCAAAAAAAGCGATAAAAAGCAAATACACAGTGTATATTATTTAGAAAATTAATAAATAAACAAACAAAAAAATCCGATTCGTTTTCCGATCCTACGTGATCAACGCAAACAAATAACGACTAAGCTATCTATCGTATAAACCAAAATATACTACTAGTAGTAGAAAATATTACCGATTATTGAATTATCATCAGCATAAATAGGGAGGAATTAAAAAGACTTATTATTAGCCAAAAAATATCGTTCCTTTAAGATGATTTGTTTGTTTCTGTCACCCAATCATAAACCAAAGTTTTTTTTTAGCAATGCGACAATAGAAATTTTGTGGTGATTGATGGCTATGATAAAATATGTCAAAAAGATAATGATGAAAACATAACCAATTTCTTCGCAACTGTAATCATAATGATAATAGTATACTCAATCAAATTTTCAAAATATATTTGATTGATAACCAAACCTTTTTTTTTCTTTACAATTGCAGTCAACCAAATTTTTTTACCTTCCCAAAAAAATATTTTCATCAATGTCTTGTTTGAATCTTCTTATTAGCTAGCTACCAATCGACAAAAAAATGTTATTGAGCCCAGTGGGCCATTATGTCTTAAGGTCCATTAATTAACCGCAAGATTAAAAAGGACTGTACTTTAAAATCCATGTGCCTCTATAATTATAAAGTAGTGCTGACCTGGCTTCTGCCATTTAATTACCTGTTTATTATAGGAAAAAAAAATGATTATTTCGGATTATTAGACATAAAAAATGCTTTTTGTATTATCGGTTTCAAATTAATAAATATTGCAGATGTAAAAAAAAAAAAAAAAATGCTTTTGAAAAAAAAAAAAACTTGGAAACTTCAAAATGTGGTCGCGGGAAAATGAGAGACATTTTTGGCGGGAATTCTATACATATTTTTTACACTAGTTCTTTTTTTTACTAACAATAAATAAGTTGAAATTTGCAATTGTAGATATTATTAGAAGATACGAAAATTTACTAGGTAAAATTTATTATTAAAAACTCACCGAGTGAATTTTCCAGAAAGCGGTGAAGATCGAAGAATTAAAATCACACTTCCGTTGAAGCGAGGCGACGAGCGTTCCATTAGGGTTTCGAATCGACTTCAAACAAACGAGTTGAAAAACATGTACGGAGGCGAGTTTGACGGCAACGCCGCTTTTGCCGGCGGCGGTTTCATGCCTTCTCAGTCGACTACGCAAGGGAATGACTCCTCTTCGTCCCTCAAGGTTTGTTTCCTCACTCTCTCTCTCTGATTAACTTCTCAATCTGACGAATTCGATCAATCCTTTCCGCGTTTTTTTCAATCCAAGTCTATTACCCCGTGCTTTTCGTTCCCCTGCTATGGGAATGATGTTGATTTCGTGATTTTTGCATCTTATCATAGATCTACTATACATGTCAATACAAATTATGTTTATCTCGAGTAGTGAATCTGGTGTTATAGACATCATATGCTGTGCAGCATTTTTTACTTTAGCAATTCATCAATATATGAGTTTTCACCACTGTTTTTTGCAGAACCGTGATGTACGTACCTTGCTTCCCCTGACACTGAAGCAATTGAGTAGCGCAACAACCAATGGTGAATCAAATTTCTCTGTAGATGGTGTTGATATTAACACTGTAAGCTCTTTTTTCTTCTTCTTCCTCTGCGGTTTAACTTATTTGCTGATGTGTTTATTAACACTGTAACTATATTGTTGTTATCTGTGTATAGGTTGCAATCGTTGGACGAATTTCTAGAATGGAGAACAGAATCACTCAGGTCGATTTTGTTGTTGATGACGGTACCGGCTGGGTTGATTGTGTCAGATGGCAAGTTCTTATATACTAATGCTAATAGAACCTCAATTTGAAAATGCTATCATAAGAGCTCCACTATATCGCTTGCTAATCTATTGTGGATAACTATCTGCAGGTGTCAGGAACGTCAAGAAACTGAAGAAATGGAAGCAGTCAGGTATGTTTCTTCTGAGTACATTTGTAGACTATTTAATTTGGTATAGGTTAACTATAATACAAATTTGAATTTTCCACATCTGTTACAGGCTGGGGATGTATGTTCGCTTACATGGACACGTGAAAAGTTTTCAAGGGAAGCGATCTGTGAATGTTTTCTCAATCAGGTTTGTTTTCTTGACATACTTTCTCAATCAGTTTATGATATACTTGGTCAGCGAATCATTTCCTATTAGGCTTTCTAGATTTGAAATATCTGTTTGATCATCTCAGTGGCTCAAAATGTTACATATTCTATTTTGCTTTGTTTAAAGTAAATGAATTTGCTGCATAAAGATATTTACTTGAGTCTAATAATATGCTTTCAGGCCTGTCACTGACTTTAATGAAATTGTACACCACTTTACCGAGTGTATGTATGTCCACATGTACAACACCAAGGTACAGGTATATTAGCCTATCATTCACCGCTATTTTAAGCTTTGTCCCACATCTTCAAACTTCACTGCTATTTTAAGCCTATCCTTCATCTTTGAACTTCTCATGTCAGGGTGGTTCTGTTGCTCAAGGTGGCTCTACTACTCAGGCTACTGCTACTCCTAGGCCCCAAATGCCATATTCAACAATGCCAACCTCTGCAAAGCCATACCAAACCGGTCCATCTAATCAGGTATTAGACAGATCCAATGTATAATTCAAATTCTACAGCTCTTTTGTGGCCATCTTAAGTTACTGAAGAACCTTTTCCAGTTCTCGAACCAAATCAATGATCCAATGCATGGTGTAAAGCAGACGGTCATGAATTACCTAAATCAACCTATGCACCTGTAAGTACATCTACTATGACCCCAATTAACTTGTCATATATCATTCGTACAGCTTTGTATACACATGATCAAACTTCAGTTCATAAAATAAGCAAATTAACCTCTAAAGTCTTTATGAGCCAAATTTTGTTAATTTGTAAGAAAAGCTCATTCAACTAGCACAAGTAAGTATATAATAAGCCTTGTTG
Organism: Camelina sativa; assembly: GCF_000633955.1. Classification (NCBI taxonomy): domain Eukaryota; kingdom Viridiplantae; phylum Streptophyta; class Magnoliopsida; order Brassicales; family Brassicaceae; genus Camelina; species Camelina sativa. The sequence continues at coordinate 617,549 of NC_025699.1, read as the reverse complement.
CTGGTTTTTGAAATTGTGATATTGCAGAAGATGATGTTCTCGTGTTAGTGATAATTGTATTGCAATATGAGACTCAACTTCTTTCATTGGATCATACCTCTCTTTCGCTCATCGAAAAAGCTAACATTAGTGTGATATTTGGTTTTTTTTTTATATATATGTTGAATCTACATCAGTGTATCTGAAGCTGGAGTTCATTGTGATATAATTGCGCGTGACCTCAGGATTCCGCCGCTTCAAGTCAGGTATATCTCTCTATCTCTATCTCCCTCCTGTCTCTATCTATCTCTACTAGATAAAGGTACAATATCAACGAAAAAAATTTCTCGACAAGAACTGGTTTGTCTCTGTGGCAGGCAAGCGATAGAACAGCTCTCCAGCGATGGCTGCGTTTACTCGACTGTGGACGATACATGTTTCAAATCAACCTTAAACGCGTGATGAAAATCGTTTTATGTCGTCGTCTCATATCAATCGTCCTCGCAAGTTCAAAAGCCCCTTGTATAGGCCCTTAGGTAGGACAATATTGAGCTTCAAGACTCCCTTATCCGATCAAAATTTTGGGCTGGGCCTTTGATTTTTAGTAGTCGTACCAGAATCTTTTTTTTTTTTTTTTTTTTTTNTTTTTTTATAATGAATCTAAGCACTGTAGTGTACACCTCATACATCTTTTAATGAAAGATTAATTACTTAATTAGATGTTCAGTTAACATCTTGACCCTAGAGTGTCTTGCTACTTGTCCATTGGAGTTGGCAAAGGTCTACTTAGCTTAAATTTCTGATTAATAATATTGTTAAACAAAAAATGTTATGGTTTCGTTTTTCTGCCGATTTTAGTTACATGAATCATGTCACATGACAATGGCGGCAGGTTGTTTCTTGTCGATGTGAAATGTCTGCATTATATAATAGTATGAAAATGCAAATAGCCGAACTACAAAAAAAGAAAAAGGACAAAACAAAGAAGGCAAATAATTGAGGTACTACAATTCCGTAGCGTCCTGAATCTCCTTGAGACGTTTACATAGACACTCAAGTTAAGTTAGAAAGATACAAATGCTAATCATTTGTAGGCTTTGTATCCCCGACTATGTTTAGTTATTGGTTATTTCGATTTAATTTTGCTACCGAACAAATTATATAATCTGTAAAACTCAGATACACAGATTAGATATCTTGGATACGAGAAGAACTCTATTGACAACCTACATTTATTTTCAAAGATGGAATCGTATGTTTTACATCCAACGATCACAGAAACCTCTATATCTGTCTCTCTCTCCCTCTCTCTAATCAAATCGATAACAACAAACCGGTTGTACGGATACGACGGACGGACAAACAAACTGGTGGGACCCTGTAAAACTAAACTAGTTGTGTTTTGTGTTTTTTTCTTTTCTTCTTTTTCCCGAGAAAGGAAAAAAAACAAACAAACAAAAGAGAGAGAGAGAGAGAGAGGGAAGAATTGAAATAGAGAAATCAATCAGATGGAGAAGATACGAAAATGCGGATATGATCCAAGAAGCTAAGATGCTGAGGCCTGTCTTTACGTTTCACGTACCCACGCGCTTCGTTCTCCGTATACGCGCCGAACGATCTCCCACGATTCCTCCTCCACAGCTCTTCCTCGTAGCTCTTGTGCGCGTAATACGCCTCCACCAACGACGGCTCTGTTTCCAGATCTCCTCCCTCATCTTCCTCCTCCTCACCCGTCGCTGAGAGACGGATCGGCTGCCTGACGTAATGGCCGCGGCTGATCCCTTCGAGCTCGTCGAGACGAGAGAGACCGCGAGGAGAAACCGCGTAAAGCTCTCCGGTCACGTGGTGACCTGATCCAGGTTTGTTGAGGAGGAAAGGGACTCTGTAAGGTCCGCAGACGAGAGGATATTTGTCAAAGGTTTTGTAAACACCTTTGAAAGAAGCGTCGCCTGATCGGATCAGATCTTGCATCAGGACATGGTTTGAGAATCCTGTCTTAAGAGTTCCGTACGTGAACACAAGCGTTGTTGTTGTTGTTGTCTGTTTCGCCGGCGTCATTGTTTCGTGTCCCATAATAGAGAAAGTAAACAAAATTGATTAGGCCTAGAGAAGAGATCAAACGGAGAATTTGTGTGCGTGTGTGGGGTTGGTGAAGCAAAAATAGAAAATAGAATCAGAATCGGAGAAGAGAGAGAGAGAGAGATAGGAATCTCTGATTTTTAGGGCCTGAGGAAATTTTGTGGGTTAAACCCGATGACGCGTTTTTATAGTACTGGACTTTTCATTTTTTATCTCCTCACTTTATTATTTTATTCTTCTTTTCTTAAATTATACAATAACCATTTTTTAATTATTTAGAACATTAATCATGTTGTATGTTTTTTAGATTGTTTTCCAGTTGTTGCAATTGAAATGACAATGTTATCTAGCTTGTTAATCATAGTTTATAAATAAATCTTTAATTTTATACATTTACTAGCCATTTAGTTAACTTTTTATTGCATGACAAGATAAAATGAAAAATTATAAATTTACTAATCAAATTTGTAAATTAGTTGTTACTATGTGTAAAATTAAATAAATAAAAGGAAATGACGACCCAAGTTGTAAATTTTCAAGTAAATATATGTACATTCTGCTTTTTTCAAAATCAATAAAAAAAAATATTCAGGGGGAGGACCACTCGGCTCACTAATAGACGAATGAATATAGCAAACGTCGTATCATATACGTCATTCATAATATAATATGATAAGGTTGACATTTGTATATGTTATTTCGTACATAAAATTTTAATTTTACATAACTTTATGCTTTTAAATTGTTATTATTATTTTCTTTGGGCATATAAAAACAAAAATAAAACAATAATTGGCGTGAGGAGTTGGTGTATTTGGGTTACGTGTAGACGCAGCACCACACATTACAGCCAAGTTGCCTTTATTTAGTTACAAACAAAACAATTTATTTTTTAAAAGACCCGAATTAACATTTTTTATTTCCGTACTTTTTTAAAAGATAAATAATTATTTGTGGGGTGGAAATGTGGAATGGATGATAGCTCAATCAAAAGTATATAATCCTCTATTTATTGAATTTCTTCTTTTATTTTCGAAGTCTAGTTTATGAATGTGTTTTAAGAATAGAGAAAGCCTTATAATATACATTCAAAATAAATGAAAGAAAAAGGCACGTAAAATGCTTGGTTTGGTTGACAAATAGAAGACGAAGAGATGAAAGAAGAAGAAGATGATTTGAAGAGACAATGACAAACACACAGAGAGATACAAACAGCTAATAAAAGTTGTGTTGTTTTTCTTCCTTTGGATGTTTGTTCCGTGGCTAGTAGTACAATTGCACCGTACTTCTTCTTTTTACCCTCACCTGACAAAATTCTCTTTAAACTTAACTTTAAATGTACTTTTTAAAAAGCTTAATAAATACTTTGTCAAAAGTACTTTTTCCTTGCAACTTTTTTAACACGACGCAGCCCTCTGGTTGAGTGGAGTAATCCGAATCTGACCGTAAATTCATCTGCGGTTTTTCTTATTAACTTTTTCATTTTTTATTTCTATTTTATAAGTAAAGAATCAAAAATATTAATGGGGGTGACTGGTGAGGGTTTTTAAATTCGATTTTACAACTTTGTATGTATCTACAATTTGGTTACGATTTACAAATCTACCGAGCCTAATAAACTATTGTGTAAAACTGGCTTTTACGTGATAAAATAATTTTCATATAAAATCACAAAGGAAAGAAAAGAAAATTAGAGTGTGAAGCACATTCAATGGTGTATAAAGAAAGGTACAAAACAAAAGCATGACATATCGAAACTTTTGAGCATATTCAATGGACGACGTGACGATGAACACAAAAGTTGCTTTCGGACACCTTCATGATTTTTGTTTTTGAGATCAACACCTTCATAATTTATCAATCAATAAATTCCAATACATATATACATACAAGAAATTATACAACGTTATACCAAATACTAAAAATTTTATTTTTATTTTTTTATCAAATCAAATAACACAACTTATCCATTTTGTTGTTATAAGCAGAGCTATAAAGCCTACAACACTTAACCATGGTTGAGGCTTTTATTCTTGTTTCACTTTCATATCTACTCTCTCACTCTACGTGTGACCCATGAATGATAATAATACAGTACAGGCAACCCACAATTTGTGTGAAGCTTATTAATACATTAGCCAGACAATGTTTCTTCTTACTGTATACCATCAAATTTATAAACATACAAACATCCTGCAAAAGCTGTTATATCGTCGAATGGGGCTGACATAAGGTGTACACTGCTATATCCATCTGGTGAGGCAGAAGATGATAATATGCCTTTTGAGTTTTGGATCAAAGGTTGCAAGAGCTCTGTTTCTACTTCAGTTCATACAGTATCCTGCTAAAACGGTGATAAGTTAGACAAAATTTTCATTACTGATGATGGAGAGTTAAAAGCGTGGAAGAAGAGAATCGGTACTAGCAGGTAAACAGAGTAAAGCAGATTGAAACCTTGCTCATCTGTAGTGTTGTTTTTGCCTTCCGCCAATTGTTGTGTCCTGCAATTTACGTTTTGGTTCGGTTTGGATGAAGAAGGGATAAACAAACAGAAGGTTGATATCATTCCCTTAAGTTGAAGGGATGAAGAAGGTTGAGTTGAAGAGGAGGTACCATGGTGATGAGGAGTGACTGATGCCGAGTCCATTGCAAGTAAGTATCATTCCCTTAAATCTAGCCAGATATTCCTGCGTTGATATCAAATACATGTCAAAACACTGATAATGCGAAAGCAGCTAAACTGAATTCGATAGCTCAAAGTAACAGTTCAACATACCCGTAAAGTATATTTGTGAATCTCGTAAATACCAGTCAAATCATACTCAAAACGTAAAGCAGGGTCCATAAGCACTGCAGGAATAAAAGAACAAAATAAGCAAATTACATGAAGAAATCAGATTACTACCAATACTTCTTCTGCATGTTAACCAACCTGAAGAGGCTATAATCGACACAAATCTATTTTCAATATCGAATCAAATACAAAGAAGACTGTACCATTATAAGCTTCATTAATCTCTTGAAATCTCGAAGTAGCCACAGTATCACCATTGTGCTTATCAGGATGCCACTTCTGCATATGGTTAAGAATCTCAATAAACATTCTTTAATCAAAAGAAATTTCAATCTAAAGACAAAGTATACAGAATCAGAGTCCTTTAATAACCAACCAATGCAAGCTTCCGATAGTTCAGCTTGATCATCTCCTCAGTTGCATCATAATCAACTTCTAGGATCTTATAGTAATCCTTCAAAAAAAAATGAGATTAATGTTAATGGATCACTCAAAAGAACCAGAGACATAATCAAATCCTTTAAAAAAAGATAAAAACTCAAACTTGCAAATTGAATAGTATAAATAATACATTCCATAACATGAACAAATTGCCAATATTTCCCCAGAAAAATCTCAACTTTTGCATCACAACAAGATCGAATCAAAACCCAGTAATCATCAGTGGTTTTTTTAATTAAAATAAAAAAATTTACCTTGGGAGGATTGTTATCTTCCATCTGAAGCAGAGAAGAACAGAGGAAGGAAGAAGAAGAATCGCTTCACACATCATCTAATAAGAGCTTAACCTGAAGAATAAAAAACCCTAAAAAAAAAGGGACTTCAGATTTTTTTTTTTTTCCCTCCTTCAAAAAAATCAAATCAAACTAATGGTAGAGGAATTACTTCAAAAAAACCTGTCTTTTCCATTGTATTAAATGCGAATTTCGACTTGAAGAAAAATATCAATCGAATCTGTGGTTTTGCTTTGAACTTTTTTTTTTTCTCAGTTCTTTTTTTTTTTTTTGGTTTAATAGGGAAGAAGTTTAGGCTGAGAAGAAGAGACTTGGCTCTTACTTGATCGGTAACGTTGAAGATAGAGAGAGATACTAGCATGAAGAGCCAACCGGTTCACTACTATGTTTGACCGAACCGGTTTACAGCTGATTTCAGCAATTTCTTTGGATTCTGTCTACAAGAAAGTGATATTTTGATTAAAAAACGTTTCAAGTGTCAATTCTTCAATAGCAAATTATCACAAGAAAAGTGAATACTTAAAACACTAATCGACTACACCATTTATAGTTTGATTATAAAAGTTTGATCTTCTAAATGCATAATGGTTATATAAAAAAACTACATAAAAGCCCTCTGGAATGGTTCAACAAACAAAAAATCAGAGAACCAATCATAACCAATGAAAAGGCAATTTTCAATTGGTAAAAGAGCTTGAATCATGCAGTAGCTTCTGCTTCTGCGTCGGTTTCAACTGTGACAGACTGCGAAGAACTGTTCTTGCTTCCTCTCAGACGCGACGAAACATTGTCTATGGCTGAATTCAGTTGGCCTATTTTCTCATTCAATATCTCTCTTCTCTCCTGTTATCAACAAGCAAACAAAATATGCCCACATTAGTTTAGTATTTGAGATTTGCTTATAATATCAGTAACCGAGTTTTTCTTTTTTTTACCTCTAGGCCTTCATCGTAGTACATTGGCTGCTCTGGTTTCTTGAAACCATGTTCATTTTCGTTCAGCAACGATCTTCGGATCTGAATTAAAAATACATGATATCATATGGAAGTAAGAGATCACATGAGAAAAAGAAAATATTTGGTTAATGTTCTTGATTTCATTTGGAATAACCAAGCTCAGAATCATTCAATCATTTCAAGAACAAAGCTCAGGATCACTTGATCAACTGGAAGAACAAAGCACAGAAATCTTAGCAGTGGAGTTCCCTTAAGCCAACATAATCTATGTCAGAATGAAATAAAGAACCGACATAATCTATGTCAGAATGAAATGAAGAACCGGAAGTGCAAGACTAGACTGTTCTTCACGTTCTTGATTTCAGAGAGAACCAAAGCTCAAAAGCAGCAAAGATCTAAAGCCAAGAATCATATAATCTACGTCTTGTTTCCTGTGTTAGAAACACTGAAAATAAAAGAAAAATTTACCTGTGGAGCAAAGACATAAGCCAAAGTACCAAACACAGCACTTCCTAGAAGAAAACCCGTAACAAAATCACTACTTCCACCGCCCCTGCTTCCTTCACTGCAATCATCAACCCCCGTAAACTATCAAATATAATAATCAATCGTAACCTATCAATATCTCAATAGAGCAGCTTTAAATGGTTTATCTGTATAGAGAAACATACCGGTAACCTGCAGAAACCGAGAGTTTGTGACTGCGATTCGATTTTGTTATAACAGTTAATGTAGAGCTCTTGCGAATCAGATTGAGGTTTGTAGACGACAAACAGTGTGCTTTGAGATGAGAGTCACCTGATACCATAAAATTCGAAGAACATGAATCAAAAATACACAGTTTCAGATCATAAAGTTGTATCAGTGGATTTTCGTATCTGCTTCAGGTCGATTTTGCTATACGTTGAACTAGTATCAATCAGACTATTTACAAACAACGCAGCATGATCTTGCGAGAGAAACTATAACATCATATCTGCTACCTAAATCCCTAATTTCACAATTAATTCGAAGCCATCACAGAGAAATTGAAGAAACAACGAGCAATTCTAAGCAAGTGCAAATCGGAAAATCAGAAATTGAGTTCACAATCAAAAGAAGATTGGTTACCTGAGAGAGAGTTAGGAGCTGCTACGAAGGACGCCATTGTTCATGAAAACGAAGAAGAGATCTGAGAAGACGCAAACGAAATATATTTGGACGCCATTTGTTCGTCCAACGAGAAGAGTTATCTATTTTCTATTAGACCCCTTACTTATTACTTATTTCCCAAAACATCCTTTATGAGTTACATATTTTCTGAAGAAGATCAAAAGTTTTAGATTTTGCACCTCAGTATTTGTGATTTGCTAATTTATGCCACTACGAGAAAAATTAGAAATACAGTAGTAGTCACTAGTCAGGTTAAGCAGATCAGTCAAGTCAACCAACGCTAACATCTTGTCATCTGTTTTTTTTTGCCCATCGCTTTTATATGTACAACAAAGCTGTGAGTTGGGTCTTCTTCATGATACCAAAGGACCAAAATAAAAGACAACTTTCGTGGTTATTTTCTAAGATAAGTTTCCATATGAGGATTTGTCAGCTAAGTCACATAGGAGTATTCACATTCTGCTTCTTCCTGTGTTCCCATCTAGACACTGATCTCTGATTCTGCTGTTGCTGTTGTTGTTGTTGTTGTCGTTCCTTTTCTATGGATGACAAGGACAATGAGAGCGAGAGAGATGCTGCATCACCTTCTTGATTCACCATCTTATCTTGTGGCTTTTGACTACTGCTACTTCTGTGTTCTTCAATGGAGGTTGTACCAGCCACGGAAGGCAATACAACTCCTGTCATCGTGGTCATGCTCGGTGTAGTTTTCTTTCTCCATTTGTTGTTGTTGTCACTGCCAAGTGCTCTGGGATTACTGTCTATCATTTCATCATCATCATTCAGAACTAAAGGGAACACAATCCTTTCCGTTGCATCAGGATTCTTATTGATGATCTTTTTCTCCTCCTCGCAGGGACCAGCACAAGATTTTCTTGAAGCAAATTCATTGCCAAATGTATCCCTCCTGAAAATGCTACATCCAGTTTCTACTCCTGTAACTGTCTTCAGCTTTTTATTCAATGGACCGTCACACAACCTTTCTTTATTGAGATCATCCAAATCCACTTTCTGGTTCATATCCGAGGAATTCACTGTCCTAGGCCCTGTCATTGCCAAACAACAAATAATTTGTGAACACCCATAAGATTTTTGTCCTGGCCGGGGAACTAAACATCAGAGCTTGTTACAGCAGAAAGCAAATCCATTTGATTACCTGACGTCTTCTCATCCTTCAAGTGTGGACTAGGACCTATCTCTCCTTCCTCGGTTTCTTCATCCGCTCCGCAATCTTTATATGATACAGATAATGCCTTCTCATTTTGAATGGCACTGCACACTTTACCCTCTTTCGCATTCTCTTCCTGTTCAAATCCATGAATCCATCAATATGTGCATGATGTTAAGATAGACCTAGCAACTGTCTAGAAGACTCCAAACTAAAATACACCTGAGAGTAAGATTTCTATAACTAGCTGAGGAGTAGAACAACCCACCTCCATGCACAATTGCATTCTGCTCGATGTGCGATCAGTCAAAGACTCTCTGTTGCTTGGATTCTCATGGTGAAAAGTCTCACGAGAAGAAGAAGCTTTCCCCATATTTGGCAAAACACAAGACGCCGGAAGAGGTGTGCTCTTGAGTGGATTAGAGCAACTCTGATTTCTTCCTCGGAATACACCCCAAAGGAAATATAACATGTTCCAGCCTGCATCCGCAACAGATATAGGACTAAGCAATATACTTTGACAGATTAAATCAGGCCTTACATTTGAACAGAACCTTGAACACATCAGCAAAACATTTGTGAAACTTAGTGGACAGTGTTCCAGTATGACGGAAGAGCCATAGCTGCTAATTTGTAAGCAAACATTGTAAAGACAGTGAGATTCCATAAACTTAAAAACAAAAAAAAGTTTAAACCTATTCAGAACAGTGGAACTTGCAACAAAACATATGTTCACGAAGTGAAAGAGTTCTTGTTAACATTCTTACGCTGGCAATCCCGAGGAAGCTGGTTGGAGGCAAAAACCAAAAGCTCAACACCCTCGAGGTTTCCCTTTAGGGCCAAATCTTTCTGGATCATGTTGTCTACCAAGGGCTTATAATTTTTCTCATAACTGTGTGTCACAAGCAACAATTGATATTTTCCGTCAGTAGATTAGGAAATAAAACATTGAAGCTACCAAAAACAGAATAACCACATGAAACAAAATACAAGTACACTGTAGTTACCTCTCAATGTCCTTGGCAAAGAAGAAAAGAGCCACATGCTGTTCCTTAGCACCTAGATCTTGAAATTGTGCAGGCCATGCACTGAGCCTGGGTACTTCATTCAAGGTAAGTATTACAGGAAATTGGTTCACCACTTCAACAACCTTAGGTGATGCTAAGGTTGAAAGGTATGCTTGCATTCCGTTATGCATTCTTGATAAATTTCTGCTTTTCTCGACCTCCAAGTCTCCTCTGGTCAAAATAAGTAGAAGGTTTATCTGCAAGCAATTAAACAAGAAAAGAGATCTTCAAGAAAAGGGAACGGAAACCGTACTGCCAAATGTACTCAGGCTCTGGGATGGCTGAGGTTGTCGACAGAACAGCTGGGGCAGCAACAGGAAAATCTCTCATGACAGGTTTTATAGAAGGAACATGAACTTCGGGTACAACAGATAGGGAAGCAGCCATTGCATCAGCACCAGGGAGTGACTGCGTTCCATTTACTGCAATTGTCTGCTTGTCTGTCCCTAAATTTGGATGCCCTCCTGGCAATCCTTTGAATCCCACAGGCCAGTCCCTTATGACCGGCACCTTTGACGACATATTTCTTAAAGCCTTATCACAACCAGAATCCACATTAGACACTGAAGGCAAATCAGATTGCTCCAACCCTCTGCTTTTGCCAAAGTTGGGTTTTTTACGCAAAGCAGCATCAACCGCTGCTCGCAACCTATTGCCCTTATTAATATCCTCTCTAATATTTAGCGTTTGGTGATTACCAGCAGCATCTTTGCTTTTCTCCCCCGCCTCTCTGACTTCCCTAGGCCGGAGTAAACCATCTACATTTGCCAGTTCATTTTTACATTTCGCTTCACTTGAACTGCACTTTTCATTCGTAGATGAATCTCCCACTGCATAGGTAAGAAATAAATCCCTAGGTGTCAATCATGATGTCTTTAACGCATATAACTGTTTACTAATGGAGTGAAAAACATTATAACCGATAACAGTGGAAATCGTACCAGAAGCAACTATATCTTCTAGACGATTTCGACTTAGATGTCTGGCTTGCTTTGTCAAGCTACCTTGTTGACCATCAGACTCCAAATCCTTCAAATCACGGGGACTTTTTGCATATGAACTGGACGAACGGCCACGTGAAATTAGTTTCTGATCGATTGTGGATGCTGAAGGGTTAGCTTCTATGCTCCGATCTTTCAGTTGCTTTGTACCATTAACTTTTGAGTCATAACAACTAGAGCTCCCTACGTCTATACATCTACTTGACATTGATTTGCCTACATTTCTAGAAAATCCTTCTTTTAAATCAAGAGAAGAATTGTCTTTCCCAGTCTTCTGTCGGGGAAGCATAACATCATCCACTGTTCTCACTTTTGGTCTAGAGCTCGAAGAATTAAACGAATTGGACTTGAAAAATGAACCTACACATGTAGAAAACAAGGTAATTTTATACAACCTTATCATATATGAACCAGAAGTACAGCAAACTAGACAAGGAAGAACACCCTTGAGAAAAATCGTAGCATATATCCTACCTTTAGGGGACCGTAGCTGCGAGTCAGGAGATCGTGTGCTTTCTGAGTCATCACTGGAGTGGCTGTTGAAAGATGAGTGATGAGCTAGCTTTCTCGTTGGCTTCTCTAATCCCTTAAATGACGTTTCTCGGGATAAAGCGGACGATCTGGGAAGAACAGATCTCTTGGGTGACCCTGTTGGAGCCTCAACCGCCAATCTTTTAGAATCTGGAGCTGCCTCAAATTTGTCCATGTGCCTTTTGCTGGAGCTTTGTGTATTCAAATTTACTGCACTTTCTCTTTTTGCCTTGGTTTCTGCACGTTTAAACTCAGATTCGTTAGACAAAACCAAGTTCACAACCAAGTTCCTGATGTTTTGCACTAATATCATGGATAGTATATAATTCAGCTTTACCTAGCTTCTTCTTTTCTGCTTCCTCAGCAAACTTGCATTCTTCACAAAGCCAATCACCCTTAGGAACTTTTTTAAGCATTACTCGCATGCAATAGCTGAGCAACAGATAACACAACTATAAAGTTAGCACAGAAATGGTGCTCAGTTATTAATAACAGGATAATCCAATTTACTTAGACTTCACTAATATTAAGGTCAAGGATAAATCCTGGATGGCAATTGGCCATTAGTTCAGAAAGACGGGGTACCCCAGATTCCAAAAAATACTTGATGTTTTTTCTTTCCCATAAACAGAAGCAGGCTTACGTGTGTTCTGCACCATCACTGCATCTGCTGCAGATAGCAAGTAAATCTTCACGACCCGCATCTCCGCAAGTATCACATACTTTTACCTGCTCAACATAATAGAGAACAATTTCACTTCAGATTTTTGTCACTAGGAGATAAAAGTAAACATTGAAACAAACAGAAACAGAGGCACAAATTCAGCCAACAAAATAGATGTGTTTTCTAATTCCTCCTAATATGAGACAAAACAGCATTGCTTACATCAAGTTCCAGCATTTCAGAATCAACACCCTCACTCTCACTCTCAGACATGGCTGATGTGTTCGACTCGTCTGCCTTATTGGAGGGAACATTTTCTCCCGACTTCCTAACCATTGGTCCTGAACGCGTAGAACTCTCAATTAAAGAATTGTTCTTGTTGTCTTTGTTACTCTTTGCTCCTGACTTTTCCTTGACTTTTCCCTGACCTAGAATGTTTTTGGCCTTATGGTCATTACATGTATCCAACTTCATGGAATCTTGATCTTTGCGAGACCCATCTAAAAGTGAGCCATGGGATCTATCAGAAGATCTTATAATTTCCTTACTCTCAGCATTCTCAGATGAAGAAGTATCATGATTGGAATTAACCAGATTCCTCGCTTCACTTGCAGTGTTGCCGAGAGCATTAACCCCATAAGAACGCTCGTTGAAAGAACACTCGCTCGCCAGTACACCATGGGAATTTTCATCTGATGATGACTCATCCGACTTTGAACCAGTAAAGCCCGCATTACGGTGCATACAAGATGAACAAGGAGCAGAGCAGACATTACAAGTTCCAGACTGCATTTTAGGACGACCTCTGCGACTCATGGAGCGATAACCAAGTCTTCTATCAGCCTTCAGTCATAACAAACACATTGACAGGATGAGAAAAAAATGAAGAACTCTTTTTTTTTTCACAAAATCAGTGAATTAAATGAGCATAAAAGGGAAAATTTACTGAAATATAAGTTCTTAAAAGAAGAGTAAATTAAAAAAAACAGTATAAGGAAGACTTCCATATTAATGCTGGACGCATAGCATTTATAAAAAATAACGAACTGTGAGACTACTACAACTGGACATTTATGCTATGATCTACATTCAAAGGAAGCGTAATAATGCAATCAGTTATCCTCTGTTCTTACCATTAATAACAAAATTGATGAGCACGACTCTCGCAAAATTGATTTCTAATCCAACTGTGAACAAAACAGAAGCATAAATTAAGAACTGCTTAACATAAACCCAGAAGACTGAATCATGCTGTTTAATATCCAACACTCGCGTCGACTAACATGCAAATTAAGCACAATTCCTAAAAAGAATCAAAGCGGATTTTGTTTAGATTGTAGAGGTCTCAAAATCATCATCAATCATCATCATCCTCGACATTAGCATTTCACTATTCACCAATCGAGAGAAGAAACAAAACCCTAACTTACCATTCCCTTGATTATCGCACTACGAATATCACAAACCCTAAGTAAAGTTCCTCTAATAAAATCTCCAGATTCGATTCCTAATTTCTCTCTCTCGCTCTGGCGTGGCCCTAAAAGTTCGATTCTATGGAATCTCTCTCGCTTTTTCCCAGATAATGAAATGAGAGAGAGAGAGAGAGAGAGAGCTGCTATTAAATAGCCACCACCAAAGCCCCAAGGATCTCTCTCTCTCTAGTCTCTCTACCTACACGTAGATACGTACGGACATACATACATACATACGTATACACACACGCTAAATATTTTATTTATATAGTATTAATTACTAACTAATTTAGTCTATTATAAACATGCAAGTTTTTTAATGGATTACTTAAAAACGTGTTTAACAAAAAAATTACAGTGATTAGTATTCTTATCGCCATGGAAGGCATTTAATATTTCGTCTAGAAATTTCAGATTTCTTCTAAATACTGACAGACACAAGTTTATATAAGTAGTTTAAATTACGCCAAATTTTATAATAATTACATGTTATGAAATTGCTAATTTGGTAATTTCATTTGAGTTATCTTTTTAAGTTGGGAAAACGTTTAAGCCCATGTGTTAAGTGTTAACGTTCAAATATTAGACCAACCGAATAAGGAAAATTACAAGACTGCCATACATTTCATCATCCTAAGTGGACCGTTTTTAGCCCAATTAATTGGATATTTAGCTCATAGGATTCCAGTCCAGTGTTTGGGCCTTTTATAAGAGATTTCTATATTTAAAAAAAATAATAATAATAATAATAATAATAATAATATGACAAACACAAAATCAATGAAATGCCCCACAAAGATCACATGCTGAAAAATCAAATATTTTTATATTCGCCGCATTTTTCGCTTTCTATTTACACTGTTTTAATCCTCTTTACTCCTTTTTTACTTGCACTTCACTAAATTTGCGTACCATTAGCTTAATAACTTTCCTAAATTCGTTTATTTTTCTCTTTCGATTTTAGATATTTGCGCGAGTAAAACATTTAACAAAACTATAATAATACTCCGTTAGTCCGTTTAATAAATAACACGATTCATTCATAAACTGAGGGTTTCGAAACTTTTGTTTTTATTTATTTTCCAAGGCAATATTTATAGACTTTTGCTTCTTCTATACGTTGGGTAATGAACTACTGCTAAGTAGTAAATTACTGTACACTGTTTACTGATTTTGAGTCTTTGACATTTTCCAAGGGACATAAACGACAAGTAGGGAGGGGAGTCATTAGAAACTACTATAATGACCTACTTCCCCATAATCACGGCATGAACTTTGGCAATACCGATTTTCTTGATTAGGAAATAAGCAAATTCCCATTCCTTATTCTCTATAAATATCTTAACCCCTTTTTATTGTTTCTTAACCATTTATTTCGTTCGAGATTAAGAATTTTTTCTTAAAAGAAAATGGCGACTCGTGTCAGAAGAAATGCTCTATTTTTCTTGACTCTTCTCTTTTTACTGTCTGTCTCCAATCTCGTTCAGGTAAACCACCAAAACAATTTCTATTTTATTGAAATATTTTGTGTATAATAAAAAGCTATGAAAATTTTGATCATTATTAATATAGTTGTATACTTGTATTAGTCTTTTGAGATCGAAAGTTTTTATTTTTACAGGCTGCTCGTGGTGGTGGCAAACTCCGCCCACAAGGTACCAACACAAAACTTATGTAGTTTTATATCATACTTATTATTACTTAAACAAAAAAAGAATCGGAGGTATTAAGCTAACAACACATGTATTGATATATATCGTATGCTAATAATATTGAGACAATTATTTTTTATGTGCTAAGATCATGATATTTTTTGTGTGATTGTCATTTTCAGTATTAACATATAAATGACGAATTATATACACGAACATAAAGATCTCAATGATTTTTATTTTTATTTTGTGATATGTTTTTGGATGGAAACTTCAAACGTAGAATGCAACTCAAAGTGTAGCTACCGTTGTTCGGCAACATCACACAAGAAGCCATGCATGTTCTTTTGCCTCAAGTGCTGCACAAAATGTCTTTGTGTTCCTGCAGGCACTTACGGCAACAAACAAAGTTGCCCATGTTACAACAATTGGAAGACTAAAGAAGGCCGTCCAAAATGTCCTT
>NC_025699.1:530500-600904 GCF_000633955.1 Camelina sativa | reverse complement strand
CACGAACATAAAGATCTCAATGATTTTTATTTTTATTTTGTGATATGTTTTTGGATGGAAACTTCAAACGTAGAATGCAACTCAAAGTGTAGCTACCGTTGTTCGGCAACATCACACAAGAAGCCATGCATGTTCTTTTGCCTCAAGTGCTGCACAAAATGTCTTTGTGTTCCTGCAGGCACTTACGGCAACAAACAAAGTTGCCCATGTTACAACAATTGGAAGACTAAAGAAGGCCGTCCAAAATGTCCTTAAAACCGCTTCTTATATGTTCTTGATCATATCTAGATTTGTATGAATCAATTATGTTGTTTAAACCTGTTTCTACAAGTTGGTAGGAACTCTATTTGTCTTTATAGTCTTTATTTTGTTATATCTTTTTTGCTCTTTTTTGTTGTTGTTGTTGTTGTTGTTGCGTTTACAAGCGCAAGTCAGCCCCATGTATGAGTATGACCAAACATTAGTAAAGAAGACTAAATGATTATCTTAGGTTACAATTACATAATTATGAAAGGGGCTTCATTAGTTATTGAGCCTAGAAACATATAGCCAGACCAAAACCCTTTAGCAAAAGAGCCCATCAAGCTTGTAATTATTATCAAAATAATGATATCCCAGTCATAAATACGATTATTTTCTAAAATTAGTATAATACTAGTCGTGAATCTTGTGATAATTGACCAAATAATATCGGTTGTTTTGTGTGGAAGCCATGTTCTATGATGTCTCTATCTTATTGTTTTCTTCCAAGATTTTAGAAACATCAGTTTATGATGGAGAATGCGAGCATAGTAATTTATTTGCTAGTTAGTGGTTACCAACTTTCACATTATAAAACGAGAAATACTCATCTGTCCAATCGTTAGCTGATATTTATGACCATTTTTGTCGTTGACTTTGTTTTTTTAGCTCAAATATTTGGACGGCGATGAAAATATAGATGTAAAGTCGTTGACTTTTCCCCGGCCGAATCGTTGACTGGAGTTGTGAGATAAATGTGAAAGGAAGAAAACAAAAAAAAACCGATAATATTCACACGCAATCGATTGTATATTTATACAAAAAATTAGCAGAAGCAATAGTTCTATAGACATTTTTTTGGAACTTATGAAATTAAGAAAAATAGAAAGAAGAAGAGAAAAGAAAACTGAAAAGGTCTCATCTCAATTTGAGGCTCAAGAAGAATTAACGAACAAACTAAAACAAGAAGAAGTAAAAGACTATGACAGGGGGCCTGACACTATTCAAGAATTTGCAAATTTAACCCCCAAACAATTTTCAAATCAATCAATTTAGACACACCCCCAAAAAAAATCAGTCGGATATGGGATTTGGGGAGGAGCCAGATGAATGAGAAACCTCCTCAATGAGTCTGGTGACATCGGCCATCGAAGGACGAGTATCTGGATACTGAGCCGTACAGCTCATACCGATCTTCAATAAACGGATGATGTTCTCATTGCCCTCAGGTTGGTACCTTGTGAGCTCCGGATCAAGCACCTCAGACGGTGATTGTTGATCTGTAACTGATTGGACCCATCTCGGCAAATCAACGCCTTCTTCATTCAACTGCTGATGTGTTGGAGACTTACCTGCAATGTTAAAAAACCTTTAAACCACCGCAGCAATTGCAAAGAAACACAGTTAAAAAGATAATATTAAGTTTGAATGTTTTGTTACCTGTGAGTAATTCAAGGATTAAGACGCCAAAGCTATAGACATCAGCTTTTTGGGAGATTTTGCGAGCATCCGTGACTTCAGGTGCACGGTAGCCATCAATACGGTTAGGTGCAGATGTAGAACTAATGATAGGCGCTAGACCGTAATCAGAGACCTTAGCTTCATAGGATTCAGACAAGAGTACGTTCGAGGACTTAATGTTTCCATGAGAAGTTGTCCCGTCACGCGAATGTAGGAATTTAATTGCTCTTGCAGCTCCTAAGGCTACACCAACTCTGGTTTCCCAGTTCAATGGAGTCCTCCCGTTTCCTTTGTTCCCTACAAAACCATTAAAACAGCCTCAAAACCGAGCTCCAACCATAATGACTAAATAAGTCCTCATCAAGATCATAAACTAGCATCAAGAGACATTACATCAACTAACTAAGAACCTTAGCTAAGCAAAGAATCAGAAAAATCAATAAATGCATTCGATTTTTTACCGTGCAAGATTGCAGACAAGCTTCCTCTAGACATGTACTCAAAGACAAGAAGCTTTTCGTCGCGGCTGAAGTAGTAAGCGATCAGAGTCACAAGATTGGGATGACTCATTGATCCCAAAACCTGCAACCTCTCTCTGAACTCTTTCTCAGGCACCACAACGTCTCTTAAACGTTTCACAGCCACAATCAAACCATGATCAAAGCTAGCCTTATACGAAGACCCAACTGTTCCTTTCCCAAGAACCTCAGCTGAAGCCTTCAACAACCCATCCAAATCGAATTCTCCAAAAGATTTCACGAAAAAGGTCAGATCTTTACTCACCACACCACTCTCAGACGACGTAGCCTTAGCCGGCGGGACAACAGCCGCCCTTTCCTTAGGAATAGCAGCGGCTGTGGCCGGAGGAGCTACAGGAGCTTCAACGTTTCTCGCTTGACCATTCTCTTCCTTCTTCTTTCTCTTTCTACATAGACAGAACACAATCACGAGAAGCAACAACAGACCAACAACACATCCGAGTACAATTCCGACAATAGCTCCGGTGGATAACTTGTCGCTATCTTTCTTCTCCGGCGGCGGATTGGGTCCTGGTCCTGGCTCTGGAGCAGAGTCACCAGCACAAAGGTTTAAGGGCTTCCCACAGAGAGTGTTACCTTCGAAAGCAGTTGAAGGCCAGCTCGACAACGAACTCGGAATCGAACCATTCAATTGATTAGAAGAAACATTAAACTGCTGAAGAGGAAGAGTGATCTCAGGGATTGAACCAGTGAGCTGATTCCTCTCTAAATACAGAGTAACCAACCGGGTCGCGGAATTAACATTACCCGGGATCCGACCCGAGAATTTATTCTCCGCGAGATTAATTCTGATCACGTTAGGGAGCGTGAAGAGAAACGAAGGAATCTCACCGGAAAAGGCATTACCTTGGAGATACAAGTAACGGAGAAGAACAAGGTTTGAGAAATCAGAAGGGATTGGACCGGAGAGGGCAGAATTGAATCGGAGAGAAAGGGTTTGAAGCTCCGTTAAATTACCAATCCCACCGATTGGTAAAGAACCGAATAAACCAGTTCCGGGTAATCGGAGGGCAGTGACCCGACCCGCATCACAGTGGACTCCGTGCCAATCACAAGGAGAAGGAGCACTCATGTTCCATAACAAAGTACGGCCACGAACACTGTTACGAAGAACGACTAAAGCTCTCCGGTCTGACTCTAGATCTGAAGTCACCGCAGCGAGATAGAAGACGAACAAGAAGACACTTAGCTTCGCCTTGTACTTTATCATCTTCTTCTACAAAACTGTGATTCTTCGTCTCCTTCGTTTCAAAATTCGATAAAGATATGGACTTTTGGATTTGGGGTTTTGAGGAAACTTTAATTCGGCAACGCGTTAAAGAGTGTTTGAACTTTGAACAGAGAGACTTGTTTTTACATGAGGTTCTGTCTCTCTCTCTCTCTATCGCCGGCTAAATAAAATCATAAGATAAAAGGGAAAAAGAAAAGTTACTAATTGGAATTTTTCCTTTTCGTCAAATAAAAATAAAAAGTAAAATAAAGAGAATCTTATGTATTAATGTGACAGCTAAATTACAGAAAATAATTAAACCAATAAAGGGTTATGAATACTAGATAGTTGTAACGATTTATCAGAGTCAACCGGTTTATTGCGTTTACATTAATTACTGTTATTAATATCATCAAATGCAGTAACGTTTAAACGACCATGTTATTCGTTTTTGTTTCTTTATGTTTTTTTTTTTTTTTTTGAATGTGACCAAGAACAGGCCTGGTCTGAGCTACCGTTGACGAACAAGTGTCTCTCAGACGCCGTTTTGTATATTTTGAATTAAGAAATGTTTATAAGTTTCTGCAATTTCCTGTCTACTCTTCTTAAACAAATATATATATATATATATATATTTGTACTAGAGCCGGAGAATAAGTACGTTCCATTGACATTTTTTATGTAGGCTGTATCAATGTGATATGGAATTGAAATGGTCAACAGGAAAAACTTAGTTGTGGTATATATAAAGTATAATATATGCTTGAGATTTTGAAGATTTCAATACTTCATTCTTTTTGGGTTTTCCTAGTCGATTCACTTCTATATTTGGCGGTGTATTCAACTTGACATTTTAAGTAATTTATGTAAAATTTACAAATTTATTCAATCATAAATTTTAAAAAGTTTATTAAAATCTAATTGATGATTTAAAATGTACTTTAAAATATATACTGTTATTTAAAACAATTTGTGAATTTAGATTTTAATAAGTTTTAGAGATTTTAGAGAATTTGAGAGGATTTATTTTGTTAAAAATACATAAATCCAAATCTCATGGTTTTAAGTGGAATTTGAAAATTTTTTATCATAAATTATTTCAACTTCCCTAAATCTATCAAAATTCCAAATTTCCTAAATCCTATAAAAACCTTCAAAATCATAATTTCAATACACCCCCTAATTCATTTCATATGCCTTTTTTAACAACATGCATGTTAACAAATTTAAATATAATTTGTGTGACTCAATAATGAATTAATGATATTTTTGAAATAATCACTATTGTTTAAAGTTAAGATAATTTTCAATTTCAAATTGCTTTTTTTTTTCTTTATTCGCATAGTGTCAATTTATTTTAAATGAAAGTGGGTGCTTTCTGGTGACTTTTAATATGCATTTTGTTGTAAAATGGGTGAACACGTAAACAATATCAGTCTATTGGTTTATCCCGCTGGTCAAACCGCGAGCTAATTTCATTATTTCAGTTTAGACTAACAACAAACATTCTTCCCAACCCCGAAACCTAACCTCACCTAATTTCCATGTTTTCAATACAACTTGCATGATTATTATTACAAGTCTACGAATTACCCCAAATGCTGAACGTAACACATTCTATAACTCACTCTTAACCTCATCGTCATGGACATGACCATGTTTATCCAAATAAGAAACGGCCATGGCTGCGTGAAGAGCAGCCCCAAGAGGAAGAGCTTCTTCATCAACAAAGAAGTAAGGCGAATGAAGCGGCTTACCAGCACCTAGCGTCTCATTCTTTATCCCAAGCACGAAAATCGCAGCTTTAGTCTTTTGAGTGAAGAAGCTGAAATCCTCTGCTCCCATTGTCACTGGAAAATCATGGAAGTTACTTTTTCCAATCATTGCTTCCGCTACTTTTTTACCATGCTCGTATATGCCTTCGTCGTTCATCATTACCGGGTGAAGTGACGGCTTTTTCTCTTCGAAGTTTACTTCTGCTTTGCATCTGTATACTGATGCTTGTGCCTCTGAAATCTGCATCATCAAGAATTGTTTAGGGGCCAACCCGAATGAAACAAAATAAAGTTGTAATAACGAATAATATATACCTCTTTGATCCGTCTTTGAATATATAGAAGACCATCGTTGCTTAAGCTTCTGAAAGTACCTCCAAATTTAGCACTCTCCGGTATTACGTTTTTTGCATGACCTCCTTCAATGTATCCAACAGTAACGACCTGATAAACATTCATTGCCACTCATTCAGTCAAGACTCTGACTCTGACAATGCTTTAAAAGTGGAGAACAAACTTACACCAGCTTCGAGTGGATCCATTTCCCGTGAAACAATCTGTTGCAAAGCAACAACAGCGGAAGAAGCTGCAAGAACTGGGTCTTTAGAGAAGTGTGGTGTAGCTGCGTGGCTACCTTGACCGTGAACCGTCACTGTAAACGATCCCGCACCAGCAAGAACGGTCCCAGGCCTAGAGCCAATGCCACCGGATGGGATAGATGGAAAGACATGAACGCTGAGAATCCCATCTAAGTCGTCTAGAATCTCATCTTTTAGCATTTCATAAGCACCTCCATAACCTTCCTCTCCTGGTTGAAACACAAGTTTCACAGTCCCCTTTTGCAAATAACAAAAATCAACAACAAGAAATTGTGTTTAATTGAAAAGCCCCCGAAAGATTCACCAAATGAGAATCTGACCTTATAGAAATTTCAAATTTTGATTGCTTGGGGGCACACACACTATAATCAATTAAACATGTTACTTTTGTGTGTATGTACACACACACACACTACTGTTTCATTTAAAAGCCCAAAAATTCACCAAAGTCAGAATCTGATCCAACTAAGACATTACTATTGTTTCATTCAAATTTATGCATTTTGTTCCACCAAATCAATAAACCATATCATACTATTGACTCACTCAAAAACCCAAAAAAAATCAAGAAAACAGAATGTGGCCCATTTAGAAAGTTGACATTCTCATTGCAGGGCATACAATAAATCAATCATAGGCATACAGTAAACAGACATAAATGAAGATCAGAATCTGAGGAAACACCAGTCTACATCGAAATGATTGAATGTGGGTACTACACAATTGACTTAATCAATCAAGCACATGTTCTATTGTGTGTATATATATAAAGACAGAGAGAGAGACCTTGATGAGGTGTTTGCTGGTTTGAAGAAGCCTAGCAGCTCCAAGAAGCATAGCAACATGAGTATCATGACCACAAGCATGCATCTTTCCATCTACTTTACTCTTCGATTCCCATTCCACTAATTCCTTTTTGTTTTTTAACCAATCACAGTCATCCAATTTTACAAACTCATTAGTCAAAGTAACATAAAAATCGGATTTAATTTTAGATTTTCAAAAACAGAAAAACAAAAACCTGTAACGGAAGTGCGTCCATGTCTGCTCTAAGTCCAAAAACGGGTTTGGAACCGGATCCGATCCAAGCCACGACGCCAGTCTTCGCGACAGGCCACTTATACTTCACTCCGAGTGAGTCGAGCTCGTCTCGAACGAGTTGACTCGTTTTGAACTCCTGGAACCCAGTCTCTGGGTTCTCGTGAATCGTCCTCCTGATCCCTCTCATCCATTCGAAGAACTCAGGGTCCTTAGCTGATTCGAGCATCCCACGAGCGAGTGACTCGAGACCCGACCCGTAATCATAGCTCCGAGCTGAAGAGAGAAGAAGGATAAAGAAGAAGGTGACGACGGAGTAGACAAAGAAGATACTCATTCTTATTTCTTTCTAAGACGACGGAGACTGTATATGTATATATATATATACACGTAATTATACAGCAGCACGTGTTGGAAACTGTTTAATCGTTTTTATTAAACCATAGGCCTCAGATCAGAATCAGATCATGTGAAATGATTATCTATGTTTATAGCATTGTTATGTGACATCATGACAAAAAAAAAAAAAAATGAAAAAGACTAGAAAAGGGAAAAGCTTTTCCTTTTTGAGTACGTAATTTGAAATTTGGATTGTATACAATGAATGAATGAATACCAACGGTATGAAAGGAATAAATTACGTAAAAAATGATTTATTTCTTTTGAGGGAAAAAAGCTTAAAAATACTTCATCTATTTTTAGAAGTTTAATACCTCGTCTTTTTTGGTTGGAAGAAAAATACTCCATTTAATTAAAACATGTGATTTAATACTCAAACTAATAAATTTTGTTAGTTTCATATTTATGATTTTTTTGCCAAAAATAAAATTCCATTTTTACTCTTACTATGTCAATTAATAATTAATTTTAAATGATATGATATTAATTTATAATTTTATTTGAATTAAAATTAATAAAAAGAAATATTAAATAAATTTAATTTTAATTCAAATAAACCTATAATTAAAAAAAATTGGATTTACAAAAGAGTGATTAGGGTTTAGATTTTACAATTAAACAAAATTATATATTGGTTTGGGTTTACAAAATAGTGGTTAGGGTTTAGATTGTATAATTAAACAAAATTATATGTCGGTTTGGGTTTACAAATGAGTGGTTAGGATTTAGATTTTACAATCAAACAAATTTATATATCGGTTTGAGTTTATAAAAGAGTGGTTAGGGTTTAGATTTTAAAATTCAAGAAAATTATATGTCGGTTTGGGTTTATAAAAGAGTGGTTAGGGTTTAGATTTTAAAATTCAAGAAAATTATATGTCGGTTTGGGTTTATAAAAGAGTGGTTAGGGTTTAGATTTTAAAATTCAAGAAAATTATATGTCGGTTTGGGTTTATAAAAAAGTAATTTAGACTTACATATTATAATTAAAACTATAATTTAATGTTTAGAATTAATAACTTTAAAATTGAATGATATACATATTTTGCTTTTTAATTAATAATTTGTTTCCTTAATTAAGTGGGGGTGAACCCAAGAATTGTCCATAAATTAATACCATGTCATTTAAAATTAATTATTAATTGACATAGTAAGGGTAAAAACGGAATTTTATTTTTGTCAAAAAATCGTAAGTATGAAACTAACAAAATTTATTAATTTGAGTATTAAATCACACGTTTCAATTAAGTGAGGTATTTTTCTTCCAACCAAAAAAGACAAGATATTAAACTTCCAAATAAAAAATAGAAAATAGATGAAGTATTTTAAAGCTTTTTTCCCTTTCTTTTGATACACGATTTTACCATTTATGTTAATGATAATTTTGACTCTTTTGGACTAAAAACATTACATGGTGAGTCCGGCCCATAACAATTCAAAATTAGTCCAATAAATGTGTCAAGCCCAAACCGACTCGGATTCACCCCGAACCCGTAAAATAGTCTTGGATATCAAAATTAAGGTCGAATCTAATCCTTCAAATTGGTTAAGTTAGCTTTTGGGAAACGAATCTCAAAGCTTTGATTATTGGGGTAATATCGGATCCAAATTGGGTAATTTTGTATCTATTGGAAGATTAGAGATGCCTAGAATATTCGGTTTATACCCAACCACAAAAAGAAAACCGTAACTTTTTGGTTTTCTAAGAAGTAAGAAAGAAGAGATAACCATCCACACAACTAAAGCAAAGCCAAAGGCATCACTCTTTTCGTCTTCTCTCTTCCTCCTTTCATCGAATATGGCGGACAATGGTAAAGACAACAAGGGTTCAAATCTCAGTTAACTTCTTCAGTTCTCCTACGTTTCTATTCCTCTGTTTTCTCATTTGCTTTTTTTTTTTTTTTTTTAATTTTATTGGGCGACATTGAATTTAATGTAGATTCTCTAGATCAGTTCTTGGCTGCTGCCATTGATGCCGCTAAAAAAGCTGGACAGGTCTCTCTATCTCTTTCTCTCTTATTCGATCTCCTTGGGTTTTGAACGATCTTTTGGGGGTAATCATGATTTAATTTGGCTTATTTGGTTTCATTCTCCAGGTCATTCGTAAAGGGTTTTACGAGACCAAACATGTTGAACACAAAGGCCAGGTTTTTATTTTATTTTTTCCCTCTGCTCTAACAACTTTTTCTTGCAAGATTGCATCTTTATTTCATCTTACATAATCCCACAAAGTGGGAATTGCTTCTTCTAATCACAGAGTGTCAATTTTGTTTTGGAATCTATCTTACTTTGGTTCCTGAAATTTGTTGTTGTTTCTTAGGTGGATTTGGTGACAGAGACTGATAAAGGATGTGAAGAACTCGTGTTTAATCATCTCAAGCAGCTTTTCCCCAACCACAAGGTGATTTATTATTCCTTCTCTAACGTTGAATTCCCCCTTTTGTTGGATCTTTGTTAGCTCCTCCTTCTTCCTTGCATTGATAATGAGAGTTTTTTTGGCTATGGGTTTTTAGTTCATTGGAGAAGAAACTACAGCTGCATTCGGTGTGACTGAACTAACTGATGAACCAACTTGGATTGTTGATCCTCTTGATGGAACTACTAATTTCGTTCACGGGTAAACATATATGTTCTTGCCTGACTTTTCCATTTAAATGATTGTGTGTGTTTCGTTTCTCACATTGTATTGAAACAAGACCAAATGCTGATTATTCTCAGGTTCCCTTTTGTGTGCGTTTCCATTGGACTTACCATTGGAAAAATCCCTGTGGTTGGCGTTGTTTTTAATCCGATTATGGATGAGGTAATGTGTAGATCCTTCTAATGATGGTTCAAGTTTCTTCAATCAGTTACCATTATAGATAGTTTCTTTGATCAATGAATGTATGGTGACGTTTTTAACATGATATTCAATGATAAAACAGCTATATACCGGTGTCCAAGGGAAAGGAGCATTCTTGAATGGAAAGCCAATTAAAGGTTAGCATTTGTTCTATAGAGAGACTTGAAGATTTTGTTGATCTCTCTGTCTATGGCCATCAAGAAGATAGCTTACGCTGGTTTAGAGTGTGGAGTTCTTCCATTTTTTTTTTTTAACTCAAACAACGTTCTTTTTTGCAGTGTCAACTCAGAGTGAACTTGTTACTGCTTTGCTCGTAACAGAGGTAAAAACCTGGCTCCTTTTTTTCTACACTATCAAACTAGATTGCTTTGGGGCCTCTTACTCAGGGTTTATATGGCAAATTGCATTACAGGCTGGTACTAAACGTGATAAAGCTACATTAGACGATACAACCAACAGAATCAACAGTTTGTTAACCAAGGTGAAAGTTTATTGAGAGAATTTTGGAACTCCACCACTTGGCTCTATAACCTCTGCCAAAACTCATGATTGTGTCTTCTCTTTGATTCATTCACCAGGTTAGGTCCCTTAGGATGAGTGGCTCGTGCGCACTGGACCTCTGTGGTGTCGCGTGTGGAAGAGTTGATATCTTCTATGAAGTTGGTTTCGGTGGTCCATGGTAAATTGTCTTTTCTTTCTTCCGCTTTGCTTGGATTATAAATCAGTTTCAATCTTGCAGAAACACGATTAGATCTTGATGGCATAATATCAATATTTTTGACAGGGACATTGCAGCAGGGATTGTGATCGTTAAAGAAGCTGGAGGACTCATTTTTGATCCGTAAGTATTGAGACTAAACCAAACACACACACACTCAACGTTCCAACTATTTTTTAACTGTGTTTTTTGTGTGTGTGTGTTCAACAGATCGGGTAAAGATTTGGACATCACATCGCAGAGAGTTGCAGCTTCAAACGCTTCTCTGAAGGAGTTATTCGTGGAGGCGTTGCAGCTTACAAAGGCATGAAGGAGTTTATTCATTATTGTTACAAAAAAAATGGTCTCAACCTTATGATGAACTCTCAGATTCAAAAACTTTACAATTTGTTAGTTTGGTAACAAATGAAAGTATTTCTTTTAAACTCAGTTGACAAAAAGTTAATAATAATAAACAACTTCTTGTGAGCTTAATTCAAAAACTTCATACCAATGTTCTTATAACTATGTTTTTCATGGTTTTGATATTTCCCCAAAAAAAAGAAATAAAAAAATTTATTGATTTTTATTTTTGCTGTGAATAATCCATAATTTAATAACCAATGAGATATTATTGAGTGGCCCAGTATTTGTTATCAGCCCAGTATTTGTTAGCGGCCCAGAATCAGCCCAAAAGTTGTAAGACTAAACCCGGCTTCGATCGACCCGACCCGACCCGTAGAAGAGATTGCGGAGAAGAAGAACGGAGGAGGGAGACGTTTTGATCCTGATGGTCTTAGGCTAGGTTGTGGTGAAATCCATCTTCTAAGGATTTGTACTAGACGAATTTCTCAGATCTTCTCGTATTCATTACCTGGGTTTGTTGTTGCTTCCAAGGAGAGTGATGGATGCTCAAGCGAAGAAGAAGGCGATGTTTCGCTCTAAACTCAACGCTAAGAAGAAAGATACACGCATAGATTCTCCTCTCGTTAGGTAAACGATTCTATCATCATAAAATTTTGTGGGATTGGGCTTGAGCTGTAGTTATAGAGGTGATTACAGTTTGGGATGAAGATTTATGTGTTTATTGGAATTGTTTGTAGGTACAATGAATCAGACCAGCCTGTGTGTCGAGTCTGCAATGTCGTGTTGAAATCTGAATCACTCTGGGATGTACACCAAGCTTCTCGTAAGCATCACGAGGTAATTATTCCAATGCTCATATAGTCAGTCTCTTCTGCTCTATAAGAGTTAACATGATTTGCATAGATACATTGATGGTTGGTGTTAACTGTTAAGAGTTAAGTTCATGCTTTTATATGGATTATGGATTGCTGCTACTGAATTGTGGGACTTTGTTAATTAACTTCTTCAGTAGCTGGCTCTGTTTATGTTCTTTTGTCTTAGTAACTTTGGTTTGGTTGATGAATTGTTGGGACAGGCAATCGATAATCTAAAGGCTAGTGCAGCTGGAGTTCAACGGGGTAGCAAACCTGCTGCAACTCAGCCAGCAAAATCTGAAACATTTGCTAAACCATCCAAACCTCAGACATCATCTGCTCTTCCGCCAAATTTCTTCGAAAATCGTGAGCCTGCTAGAGGTAATCATGACTGGCTAATGCACTCTCAAGGGTAGTTTTATTTGTCAATTGAGTTTCCGTTATTGTGTATCATGGCAAAAACCTTACTAGTTAAAATATATATGTTCAGAATCTGGAGAAGTAGAATTGGAAAATTCCAAGAATATACAGCAATCAAAGCAGTCTACAGGTTCAGAAACAAGCAAGACAAAGGGACCTCTTCCAGCCGGATTCTTTGATAATCAGATAACCGATTCTTCAAATACCAATACCACCAGTGAACCTCAAGAGAGTCAGACACAGACTACAGGTGGTTCAGAAACGAAACCAGCGGTGAAAGGTGCCCTTCCATCCGGTTTTTTTGATAATAAAGAAGCTGACCTGCTTGCCCGTGGAATAAAGCTCGTCAAACCAGACATCAAGTGAGTTTTCTTGTTTTTGCTTTTTAAGATGCAGAAAATCAAATTGAAAGCTTACTGTTTTGGTTCTGTTACATTTCATGAGATTGTAAAAGACTTTGTACCGAATAACTCTCTTTGTGAACTTATATGAACATGGATCTATTTTCAGGGATGAATATAAAGAATTTGAGAAGTTGATACAAGAAGATCTTCAAGTAGTGGATAGCCGCATGGAAGAAGAAGAGGTCAGATAACTTTCTGTAACTATAAAATAATTGCTGCCAACATCATAAGCTCTATCTTTAAAACTTGACAACCTCTCTTTCCACACTCTAATTCTTAGGTCGATGCTGCTGAAACTATAGAAGAGGAGGAACAAAGAGAGCAAAGGTATTTTGTTACATTACTTGGTTAAATAGCAAGAAGATGAAAGTGTTGGGACTTGTTCAATATTAACCATTAAGTAAACACTTGGCTTCTCCTTTTAATCTTCTTCTGCTAGATCATACAACGAGAAAGTGGAGATTCTGAAGAGGAGGAAAATGGAACTTAAAGCGGCTAGATTAGCAAAGCGTAGTAAAACCTCTGAGGGGTCTGTTAAAAAGCCGAAGAAGACCGAGGAAGAATCCTCCAGCGATGAGGAGGATGACGAGGTTTCCGCTGTTGATTGGAGAGCTCAACATCTTTGAAAAAAGACAGTGTTTCAAAATCTTTGTCCTGGTAAAACATCTTCTGTTAAAATTCTCAGAGAACACTATCAATTCCTGATCTAGAATTCTCAAATCTTGTTATCTGTAGTTTCAGAGGATCAATAGATATTTGAGTATAGTTATCGGGATTATCCTGACACTGTGTCAGTTCCTAGCAGTTTCAGCCTTTCATGTGGTTAACACTTCACTTTGGTGACAAAAAAATTCATTAATGATGAGCCAACCATACATAATACTAGGTTGTTCGATAATTGACTGATATATATGGTCGTTTCATTCTAGTTTTGTTAAACCAAAAGTGGATAATTTAACAATCATATCTTAAAACACTTTGTGGGGTATTAAACAAATACATGTGTTCCGGAAACCAATTAGGGGTCAAATATGTCCATTAACTCATTAGGGGTCAAGTATTCAACAAGGAAGACCACTAACTAAACATATTCATGTTTAGTGACTTTTGGACTGTTTGTGAGTGGCAACCATATGCAGCATGCTTATATATATAACTTATATAATTTGCATCCTGCTTTTTCCATCACAATGGAGATATATAATTTAAAAGCAAGGAAATAACAACGTTGTGCTATCTTGTTTGTAACTTGAAAAGGAGTCTACAAAACAAATGAGAGAACAGACCAAAAGCAAAGGTCGGTTAATGCACAATTGATATAAACTATTATTACCCATTAGAACATAAATTATATAACTAAATTACCTCTGACCTAATTGAAAGCACTCAATCATTTGGTTCAAATTGTCACGTGAATTTTTATAGTGGTAAAGTTAGCACAACGGGAATCAAAAATTTAGGGACATTTCAGTTTAGAGTCTATCCACATCTAATACATACACACTGACAAACACAAACACACCAATCGGGTTCGACCTACGTTACCAAACAATAACTACTACTAACAGAAATCAGAAGTATTGAATTATCCTTTCTGAAGTATCATTCTCTGAGCACTTATGCATGAACGTGATAAAAGATAAACCGGTTTGCATTAAAAAGGAAGAAACCTTTTACGAACAAAAATGAGAGATAAGCTAAGTGACTCTTCAACGTAATCTGGAGCACATCATCAAAACTTTATCACATAACTAATAACTTGTATATTCTTGTGGTCATAAAAGACTCTAATCACTTATGTGGTGCTCTTCATAGGTCATAAATGTGAAGACATAAATGCATATTAAATATTCTTTTTTTTGAACAAAATTACAATGAAGATTTGAACTTTGATTAAAAATAATAATAACAACAACAGCACTTTTACAGCACTAACCAAAAAAATAATAACGAAAAAATTTCTATAAATTTGGCTGCTTCGATGTTATTAGTCATCGAATTAACTTGAGTTGCTGATTTGTTTTTTTTTTCTCTATCTGAAAGTTTTCAAACTCAGGCGCCAATTTTAGGCGTAACTGAAAAATCACAAAAAGGAAATAAGAGAGAGAGAGAGAGAAGGGAGAAGAAACAAAAAAGAGAGAGAGAGAGAGAAGAGATTATTGTCTTCTTCAAATATCCGATTATCTGGTTAAACCTAATTTCTCGATCAAGAAGTGTAATGGGCGGAAGTAGCGGCGGCGGCGGCGGAGCTTCTTACCGGAGCGGCGGAGAATCGGCCGTGGAATTGGAGGATTACGAGGTTGATGATTTCAGCGATGGGATCGTAGAATCGCGAGGGAATAGATTCAATCCCCTCGCAAATTTCTTAGGGTTAGACTCCGCCGGAGGTAGCGGCGGCAAGTTCACCGTCATTAATGGAATCAGAGATATCTCCAGAGGCTCCATTGTCC
Source organism: Camelina sativa (assembly GCF_000633955.1). Lineage (NCBI taxonomy): Eukaryota > Viridiplantae > Streptophyta > Magnoliopsida > Brassicales > Brassicaceae > Camelina > Camelina sativa. Next base: position 585,610 of record NC_025699.1, on the reverse strand, counting down.
ATCCCGATAACCGGTAAAAACATATTTTCTGAATTTATATTCTGAATCCTTGTTTTTTTTCTATTGTTTCACAAGTAACCCCTACACTTTATATTTTAATTCTATTCTAGTCTACTTACTTTGCTATATGGTTTTAGGGTAGCTATTGATTAAGACTAAATCTTACATACATTAGTTTATTAGATTTTTTAAGTTACCAACTTAAATCAAATCAATAAATTTAGAAGGTAATATCGTCAGCTTAACAAAGTTTTGGGGTCAATTGTAGTGAAAATAAAAACTCAGGGGCTTGATTGTGGTTTTTAACCTTTTTTTTTTCTTTTATTGTCATTACATTTTTCTTCGGTTATTCATTCATTCGTTTCCCCGCCAACTTTTATGACACGTATAATCACAATTAATCCGTTCGTTAAAAATTCTAACGACCATGAGTTTAGATCACTAATGAGTTTAGTTTAGCTACTTCAAGAATCTAAAGATTGATCACAAGATTCTTCCATTACGTTACGTAGGTGGTACAAGGCGTGGACGATGTTTATAATGATATGGGCACTTTATTCTTCCTTCTTCACTCCACTCGAATTCGGTTTCTTCAGAGGATTACCTGAGAATCTCTTCATCCTCGATATCGCTGGTCAGATCGCTTTCTTAATGGATATTGTCTTGACATTCTTCGTCGCTTATCGTGATAGCCACACTTACAGAATGGTCTATAGACGCAGCTCTATCGCTTTACGGTATTAATACTCTCCTCTGTTTCTGTCTTCTTACGGTATCTTGTATTCAAAGGAATGAGCTTAACACCTCTTCATGGTGTTTGCCATTTTTGCAGGTACTTAAAATCATCTTTTATCATTGATTTACTTGCTTGCATGCCATGGGATATCATCTACAAGGTACACTTTTTTACTCTTTGATTTTTGCTAAAACCGTGATAAACCAAACGAGGTGTTTAAAACTGTGAATTTGAAAACAGGCTGCAGGTGAAAAAGAAGAAGTGAGGTATCTATTGTTGATAAGGCTATATCGAGTTCATAGAGTGATTTTGTTTTTCCACAAGATGGAGAAAGATATAAGGATCAATTACCTTTTCACAAGAATCGTCAAGCTTATATTCGTCGAGCTCTATTGCACTCACACTGCGGCTTGTATCTTCTATTACTTGGCCACGACGCTGCCTGCTTCTCAAGAAGGGTACACTTGGATCGGAAGTTTGAAGTTGGGAGATTACAGTTACTCGAAGTTTAGAGAGATCGATCTTTGGACTAGATACACTACTTCTATGTACTTTGCAGTTGTTACTATGGCAACTGTTGGTAAGTTCTGGTAACTGAAAACTTAGTGACTCTTTTGCTTTGATTCTGTTTTATATGCACATCCCCTAATTCGTATGTTTCTTTTGATGCAGGTTATGGAGATATACACGCGGTTAATATGCGGGAAATGATATTCGCCATGGTGTACATTTCATTCGATATGATTCTAGGAGCTTACTTGATTGGTAACATGACAGCTTTGATTGTAAAAGGTTCAAAAACAGAGAGATTCCGGGATAAGATGGCGGATATAATGAGGTATATGAATAGAAACAAACTAGGTAGAAACATCCGTGGTCAGATCACAGGACATTTGCGGTTGCAGTACGAAAGTAGCTACACTGAGGTAGCTGCTCTTCAAGACATCCCTGTCTCTATCCGTGCTAAGGTATATATGATAAATGCGTTAGAGATGTTTAATTCAGATGATGAGCAAAATGTAAACTTACGTTTTTACTGCAGATTGCGCAAACTTTATACTTGCCGTATATTGAGAAAGTTCCTCTCTTTCGTGGGTGTTCGTCTGAATTCATTAACCAGATTGTAAGCCTTTTGACTTGGACTGTAAATATCAAATATCTTCAGGTAACTCAAGAGCACACTTTTGATTTTATTACAGGTTATAAGACTTCATGAAGAGTTCTTCCTCCCTGGAGAAGTTATTATGGAGCAAGGAAGCGTTGTTGATCAACTCTACTTCGTTTGTCACGGTGTATTGGTAAACAAAAATTTAGCCTTTTTCGTCAATATAAGCTTTAGAATGTTTAAAATTCAAATTTGGTAAAATCAAAATGTTTTTGATTTAAATCAGGAGGAGATAGGTATAACTAAGGATGGTTCTGAAGAAATAGTGGCACTTTTACAACCAGATAATTCTTTTGGAGAGATTTCAATCCTATGCAACATTCCTCAGCCTTACACAGTTCGAGTTTCCGAGCTATGTCGGCTTCTAAGGCTCGATAAGCAATCTTTTATGAACATTCTCGAGATCTATTTCCACGATGGACGGAGGATTCTAAACAATCTGCTTGAAGGGAAAGAATCTAATGTTCGGATTAAGCAATTGGAATCCGATATAACCTTTCATATCAGTAAACAAGAGGCAGAGCTAGCTTTGAAGTTGAATAGCGCAGCTTTCTACGGTGATCTTTATCAGCTTAAGAGTTTGATTCGAGCTGGAGCTGACCCGAATAAAACAGATTATGACGGAAGATCTCCTTTGGTACGGTCTTAATTAGAGCTGTTTGGTTTCTTTAATTGAATTTAGAACATATCTAAACATGTTTTTTGCTCTTGACAGCATCTTGCAGCCTCAAGAGGATATGAAGACATTACTCTATACCTTATTCAAGAATCAGTAGATGTAAATGTCAAAGATAAGTTGGGAAACACGCCGTTATTAGAAGCAATCAAGAATGGGAATGATCGTGTTGCGGCGTTACTTGTGAAAGAAGGAGCTACGTTAAATATTGAGAACGCTGGGACTTTCCTTTGTACCGTGGTTGCGAAAGGAGACAGCGATTTCCTGAAACGGCTTCTCAGTAATGGAATCGATCCTAATTCCAAAGATTATGATCACAGAACACCTCTTCATGTAGCAGCCTCTGAAGGATTTTATGTCTTGGCAATCCAATTGGTAGAAGCAAGTGCTAATGTTCTTGCAAAAGACAGGTAAATGCTTTTTTTTATTCCTTATCTTACCAAATAAAGAGTGGTTTGTTTTTGGCGGTTTCTGAGTTGTTTTTTTTTGTATTTGAATTAGATGGGGAAATACTCCACTAGATGAAGCCTTGGGTTGTGGGAACAAGATGTTGATAAAGTTACTCGAAGACGCAAAGAGTTCTCAGATCTCTTCGTTTCCGAGTGGTTCCAAAGAGTTTAAAGGTAGTTTAATCGACATATAGGTCAAGGTAGCAATGTTTCTAATATATGTAAGACTAATGAGCGGTTTGTTTATTCGAATAATCTGCAGATAAAGTGTATAAGAAGAAGTGTACAGTGTATTCTTTACATCCTGATGATACAAAAGAGAAAAGAAGACGTGGTATTGTAATGTGGGTGCCTCGAAGCATCGAAGAACTTGTAAAAACTGCAGCGGAGCAACTAAAAGTCCCGGAAGCTTCTTGTATATTGTCTGAAGATGAAGGTAAAATTATTGATGTAGATTTGATCAGTGATGGACAAAAACTGTATTTAACTGTTGATACATAATAATGATTCAAACCAAAAAAAAAAATTCAAAAACAGAGTATTAGAAACAGAGTAACTACAAAGAATATTAGTGTCTTGTGTTGTTGTATTGTGTTTGTTTGATTAAAAAGATTTCTTCACATTCTTCAAATGCATCGAAGATTCGACACAGTTCGTCTTCTCGATCTCGTTTCTACAACGGTTTAGATTCCGCAAGAGCTCGCTAGCTTTCTCCTTCGTCTTCTCCTCGCACCCGACTTGTAAAAGCACTAAGAGTTTCTCAAAAGCACCAACTTGAAGAGCTTCAACTAACAAACGATCATCACCTTGTCCGTTATTATTCTTCCATAGCTTCCAAAGAATCGAGACAGAACATTGTGTCGCGAGATCCGATACTCGAAGAATCTTCTTCACTAGAAGAGGAACGATCAAAGCGTTTCTAAGAACATCTTCTTTGCCTTGCTCGTTATCGCATGTAGCGTTTAGAACAACTAGTGATCTCTCGCAAACGCTCTTTTCTGCATTGTTGTTCACCATCATCTCTGTGATCAGTTCAACCAAACCCAATCTAACGAATCTTGTAGCTATCTTGTCGTTACACGAAACCGCTCTGTAAATCACCATTAGAGATGCTTTCGTGGAGCTAGTCGAAACAGAGTCTCTGATGATCTTAACTAATCCTTCACAAGCTCCTTCGGTATCTGTTAACGCATTCACGTACCTCTTGTCTACTGCAATAACTTCTCTGATGCAGAACGCAGCGTTTTGTCTCGTTTTAGCGTCCGTGGAGTTCAAGAACCGTACGAGACAGTCAAGCGAAGCCGTTGATCCCATCTTCGAGAAACCTTCTGACCGACTCAGAGGCAACCAGGAAGACAGAATATACAAGATCTCCTCGAGGAGACGCACGTGTATATCACGCCCCTCAGAGAATGTTTCGAAACAAGAAGACAGCGACAAAACGCAGCCGTTTTGGACCAAATACTTTTTGTTCGTGTCTCCTCCTCCTCCTCCCAAGTTCTTGATTTTGCTAACAAGCTCGAAACACTCGGCATATTCCTTACGTGCCGACGCGTTTTCTAGTCTCCGACTTATCTCAACCGCATCACGCGGTGTCAACTGTACCCGTGGTGACCTAATCCGCTCCATCCTCGATGATGATCGGATTTGAGCAGGAATCTTGGTTTCCACGACGGAGATATCGCCGGAAGTCAATTGATTACGTCTCTTTGCTACTCCTCCTCCACTTGATCTCCAAGGTAACACCATTATTTCTTTATATCTTTGTTTGTTTGTTTGGTACTTAACAAAAATCTAATATTCTCTCTAGATGATGATTTGATGAAGACTGAAACGGGGTTTATGGGATTTGTATAAATATATGTTTGTTTGACGTGTTTTTATATATGCATGTTCGTGGGTTTCTACTTATATAATACTAATATATAAAGAGAGACATGGTCAAAGGTTGTGTAAAGCTTTGAAAGAGAAAATTAGTATGAAATGGAACGTTTGATCTAGGTTTGTGAACTGAATTGGAATGTTGACCGTTGACATCCTGTGGATTATATTATTCTGGGTCCAGATTTATGACTTGAATATGTTTCGACAATCGACGGTTAATTAAATTTTACCTTCCTTTTTATATATTGTTATAAAATATTCAAAGCTTCATAATTATAAGTTTATAATAACATACATACAAGAACTATGTAGCATTACATAAAGAAACTTAAAAGATTACGCGTGTTATTACGGTCATACCAAAAACTATGTAGCATTATTACATAAAGGCATACTAAGATTACGCGTGTTTCACCTTAAAATTAAATAGCATATATCATTAACTCGAGGTATTTAGAATAGTTTATATATATTATCAATGAATAGATATATTTAGTTCCCACCAACCATGTTGTATCTTTGATTATGATACGATTTGTAATGAGTCCTTTATATATATGACCATGACGTATTTATTATACTACCGATTACAAAGATGGGAAAATTTGGACCGGGATCGAGTACGCATGTGAGACTCATTCGTGAATTAAGAAAATAGTCATACAGTTGAAATAATAAAAGTAATAATCAAAGAGTTTATTAAAACTTAAGACTAAAGAGAGTAAAGACTGTGTTAGGGTGTAATTAATTTAAATTTTTTAAAAGATGATAAACCGAGTAAGTATGGAAGACTTTAGACCAACCCAGGCGGTGCGACTCGGGGCTGGGTCGCTTATACGTCGTCGGGTCCGTGTTTGTTTACTTTTCCCCGCGTCATTGTTTTCTCCAATAAACTAATCTTTTACGCGTAGACTAATATGAATATCTAGATGAACCAGTCAGGACAATTCGATCATTTGGGCTTGTGGGCTTTTTACATACGAGGCCCTTTTTGTGTTATAATGGTTAGAAGAAGATATATTAACAATTCTTCAAAAATCATTTCTTTAGTACTAGTTTGGTATTTTTTATTTAGAGGCTAATCAAAGTGTTAATACGAAGAAAATGTACTGAAACGAAACCTACATATTGGGGGAGAATATTTTATGACATTCAATTTCAAACTCAATTATTCAACTTACTCAGCAAAACCCATAATATTAAAGCCGGTCTCACTTATATCAGACTCAGTAAGAATTCCTCAATGAATCATATTACTAAAAATTAAAATCCTTTTTCTTGTTACTGCTCTGTTTCAATGGACAAATGCTTCATTGGTTTGTTTTTGTTGTTAGCTTTGTTCATCCAAGAAATCGTCAGGCTGCTGAAATAATGTAATGATTAAAAACCAAAAAATGTGCCCATCCATAGATCTACTCCATGGAAGTAGTAGAAAAATAATCCCAATGAAGAAAAATTGTCATGGAGAGGCAAAATCAATGTCGTCATCTCCGACACAAATTTGGTAAAGAGGTTATAACCTATTTGCTTTAAGGATGACTGCAAACTAAAAATATTGGAATCTCAAGACAGTAACTTAAAGATTCAACAAACAATATAAAAACACTGTTCTAAGAAACTACTACAACAAGATAATTAAATTCATGAACTCAACCAATGGCAATGATGATTAGAGATTGATTCGGACAGAGATACGTAAATATAAGTGTGGAAGTGTGACCTCCGTAGAGCTACTCCATGGAAAGAGAAGAGTTCCATGAAGATAAATATGCCCATGGAGGTCTATTAACTAATAATGTTGTCATCTTCCGACACAAAATTGGTACGAAGTTAAACCAATCTTGCTTTGTTAGATGACCTAACACAAAAATTAAACACTGCTCAAATACGAAAAGTTTTAACTTTCAATTCAAATCCTAAGCCATAAAAAAAAACACTGAGATTGGAGAGGTAAAGCAGAAAGAAAACGCAACTTATATACGCTGCTACTCATGGGAGATGATGTTTTAGGGCAACCCAATAGAGCTATCTACCGAAAACGACGCCGTTTACTTAATGGGTTGTTTTTATATAATATGGGCTTTATCTTAAACCCAACGTAGGTTCAACTGTTAAACTAAATCCAATTATTTATCATCAAAGTATTAAAATTTAACAAAACACTAAAATGTCAAAAGTCCTTAGGATATTTTTTATAAATGTTTATTTTTTGTGAGTTTAATATATTTAAGTTTATTAATTAGTTACTGTATGTGTTAAATTTATATTACGTGAAAATATGTTGAACCGACCAAAGGAAATCTAAGGACCGGATGCCTAGGTTCGGTTTATCGTCAATGTATTAAAATTTAACAGCTTCAACTATTTTTATTTAATGATTTCATGTTTTTTGTGAATACAAACACGATTTTAGTCTAAAACTTTTAAGAAATTAGTTTATGTGTTAAATTTATAGTACATGAAAATCGTCAACATATTAAAATTTAACAGCTTAAACTATTTTTAATATGTAATTTCATGTTTTTGGGAATTCATTAGTTTAAATTTTTTTAAAATTTAGTTTATGAGTTAAATTTTTATCACGTAAAAACATGTTCAACCTATAACACCAACTAACCGACCAAAGGAAATCCTAAGGACCGGATGTCTAGGCTTGGTTTGTCGTCAACGTATTAAAATTTAATAGCTTAAACTATTGTTAAAAATGTTTATTTATTAATTTTCATGTTTTTGTGAATTCAAACGATTTTAGTCTAAATCTTTTAAAAAATTAGTTTAAGTCTTAAATTGTCTTAAATTTATATTACGTGAAAACATGTTGAACCTATAACACCAACTGACCAATTAAAAGAAATCATGTCTAGGCTCGATTTCTCGTCAACGTATTAAAATTTAGCAGTTTAAACTTTTTTTAAAATGTAATTTCATGTTTTGTGAATTCATAGTTTAAAACTTTTAAAAATTTATTTGAAGTGTTAAATTTACATTACGTGAAAACATGTTGAACCTATAACACCAACTGACCGACCAAAGAAATTATCGTCGACGTATTAAGTATGGTGAATTCAAATGATTGTAGTTAAATTTTTTTAAAAATTAGTTTAATTGCTAAATTTATATTACGTGAAAACATGTCTAGGCTCGGTTTGTCGTCAATTAACAGTTTAAACTATTTTTTAATAAGTAATTTCATGTTTTTGTGAATTCAAATGATTGTAATTTAAACTTTTTTAAAAATTAGTTTAACTGTTAAATTTAAATTACGTGAAAACATGTTGAAACTATAACACCAACTAACCGACCAAAGAAAATTCTAAGGACCGGATGTCTAGGTTCGGTTTGTCGTCGACGTATCAAAATTTAACATCTTAAACTATTTTTTAATATGTAATTTCATGTTTTTGTGAATTCAAATAATTGTAGTTTAAAACTTTTAAAAAATTAGTTTAACTGTTAAATTTCTATTACGTGAAAACATGTTGAACCTATAACACCAACTGACTGACCAAAGAAAATTCTAAGGACCGGATGCCTAGGCTCGGTTTGTCGTCGACGTATCAAAATTTAACAACTTAAACTATTTTTTAATATGTAATTTCATGTTTTTGTGAATTCAATTGATTGTAATTTAAACTTTTTTAAAAATTAGTTTAACTGTTAAATTTATATTACGTGAAATCATGTTGAACCTATAATACCAATTGACCGACCAAAGGAAATTCTAAGGACCGGATGCCTAGGCTCGGTTTGTCGTCGACATATTAAAATTTAACAACTTAAACTATTTTTTAATATGTAATTTCATGTTTTTGTGAATTCAAATGATTGTAGTTTAAACTTTTTAAAAAATTAGTTTAATTGCTAAATTTATATTACGTGAAAACATGTTGAACCTATAACACCAACTGACCGACCAAAGAAAATTCTAAGGACCGGATGCCTAGGCTCGGTTTGTCGTCGACGTATTAAAATTTAACAACTTAAACTATTTTTTAATATGTAATTTCATGTTTTTGTGAATTCAAATGATTGTAGTTTAAAATTTTTTAAAAATTAGTTTAATTGCTAAATTTATATTACGTGAAAACATGTTGAACCTATAACACCAACTGACCGACCAAAGAAAATTCTAAGGACCGGATGCCTAGGCTCGGTTTGTCGTCGACGTATTAAAATTTAACAACTTAAACTATTTTTTAATATGTAATTTCATGTTTTTGTGAATTCAAATGATTGTAGTTTAAAATTTTTTAAAAATTAGTTTAATTGCTAAATTTATATTACGTGAAAACATGTTGAACCTATAACACCAACTGACCGACCAAAGAAAATTCTAAGGACCGGATGCCTAGGCTCGGTTTGTCGTCGACATATTAAAATTTAACAACTTAAACTATTTTTTAATATGTAATTTCATGTTTTTGTGAATTCAAATGATTGTAGTTTAAACTTTTTAAAAAATTAGTTTAATTGCTAAATTTATATTACGTGAAAACATGTTGAACCTATAACACCAACTGACCGACCAAAGAAAATTCTAAGGACCGGATGCCTAGGCTCGGTTTGTCGTCGACGTATTAAAATTTAACAACTTAAACTATTTTTTAATATGTAATTTCATGTTTTTGTGAATTCAAATGATTGTAGTTTAAAATTTTTTAAAAAATTAGTTTAAATGTTAAATTTATATTACGTGAAAACATATTGAACCTATAACACCAACTGACCGACCAAAGAAAATTCTAAGGATCGGATGCCTAGGCTCGGTTTGTCGTCGACGTATCAAAATTTAACAACTTAAACTATTTTTTAATATGTAATTTCATGTTTTTGTGAATTCAAATGTTTGTCATTTAAACTTTTTAAAAAATTAGTTTAAGTGTTATATTATGTGAAAACATGTTGAACCTACACCAACTGACCGACGACCAAAGAAAATTCTAAGGATCGGATGCCTAGGCTCGGTTTGTCGTCGACGTATCAAAATTTAACAACTTAAACTATTTTTTAATATATAATTTCATGTTTTTGTGAATTAAAATGATTGTAATTTAAACTTTTTTAAAAATTAGTTTAACTGTTAAATTTCTATTACATGAAAACATGTTGAACCTATAACACCAACTAACCGACCAAAGAAAATTCTAAGGACCGGATGCCTAGGCTCGGTTTGTCGTCGACATATTAAAATTTAACAACTTAAACTATTTTTTAATATGTAATTTCATGTTTTTGTGAATTCAAATGATTGTAGTTTAAACTTTTTAAAAAATTAGTTTAAGTGCTAAATTTATATTACATGAAAACATATTGAACCTATAAAACCAACTGACCGACCAAAAAAAATTCTAAGGACCGGATGCCTAGGCTTGGTTTGTCGTCGACATATTAAAATTTAACAACTTAAACTATTTTTTAATATGTAATTTCATGTTTTTGTGAATTCAAATGATTGTAGTTTAAACTTTTTAAAAAATTAGTTTAAGTGCTAAATTTATATTACATGAAAACATATTGAACCTATAAAACCAACTGACCGACCAAAAAAAATTCTAAGGACCGGATGCCTAGGCTTGGTTTGTCGTCGACATATTAAAATTTAACAACTTAAACTATTTTTTAATATGTAATTTCATGTTTTTGTGAATTCAAATGTTTGTAATTTAAACTTTTTAAAAAATTAGTTTAAGTGTTATATTACGTGAAAACATGTTGAACCTACACCAACTGACCGACCAAAGAAAATTCTAAGGACCGGATGCCTAGGCTCGGTTTGTCGTCGACGTATCAAAATTTAACAACTTAAACTACTCCCTCCGTTTCAATATATAAGATGTTTTAGCCTCTTTTCTTTGTTTCAAAATATAAGATGTCTTGTAACTTTCCATACAAATTTTAATATATATTTAATAATCTGTAATCATTATTTATGCAGTCTTCTTTATTATTGGTTGAATCTTTTTTTAATTTAAATATATATGATACTTTTTAAAAGAAAAGTAAACTATCTTAATATGTGTGCATTACCTTAAACATCCTATATTTTGAAACGGAGGGAGTATTTTTTAATATGTAATTTCATGTTTTTGTGAATTCAAATGATTGTAGTTTAAACTTTTTAAAAAATTAGTTTAAGTGCTAAATTTATATTACATGAAAACATATTGAACCTATAAAACCAACTGACCGACCAAAAAAAATTCTAAGGACCGGATGCCTAGGCTTGGTTTGTCGTCGACATATTAAAATTTAACAACTTAAACTATTTTTTAATATGTAATTTCATGTTTTTGTGAATTCAAATGTTTGTAATTTAAACTTTTTAAAAAATTAGTTTAAGTGTTATATTACGTGAAAACATGTTGAACCTACACCAACTGACCGACCAAAGAAAATTCTAAGGACCGGATGCCTAGGCTCGGTTTGTCGTCGACGTATCAAAATTTAACAACTTAAACTACTCCCTCCGTTTCAATATATAAGATGTTTTAGCCTCTTTTCTTTGTTTCAAAATATAAGATGTCTTGTAACTTTCCATACAAATTTTAATATATATTTAATAATCTGTAATCATTATTTATGCAGTCTTCTTTATTATTGGTTGAATCTTTTTTTAATTTAAATATATATGATACTTTTTAAAAGAAAAGTAAACTATCTTAATATGTGTGCATTACCTTAAACATCCTATATTTTGAAACGGAGGGAGTATTTTTTAATATGTAATTTCATGTTTTTGTGAATTCAAATGATTGTAATTTAAACTTTTTTAAAAATTAGTTTAACTGTTAAATTTCTATTACGTGAAAACATGTTGAACCTATAACACCAACTGACCGACCAAAGAAAATTCTAAAGACTGGATGCTTAGGCTCGGTTTGTCGTCGACGTATCAAAATTTAACAACTTAAACTATTTTTTAATATGTAATTTCATGTTTTTGTGAATTCAAATGTTTGTAATTTAAACTTTTTAAAAAATTAGTTTAAGTGTTATATTACGTGAAAACATGTTGAACCTACACCAACTGACCGACCAAAGAAAATTCTAAGGACCGGATGCCTAGGCTCGGTTTGTCGTCGACATATTAAAATTTAAGAACTTAAACTATTTTTTAATATGTAATTTCATGTTTTTGTCATTTCAAATGATTGTAATTTAAACTTTTTTAAAAATTAGTTTAACTGTTAAGTTTCTATTACGTGAAAACATGTTGAACCTACACCAACTGACCGACCAAAGAAAATTCTAAGGACCGGATGCCTAGGCTCGGTTTGTCGTCGACATATTAAAATTTAAGAACTTAAACTATTTTTTAATATGTAATTTCATGTTTTTGTCATTTCAAATGATTGTAATTTAAACTTTTTTAAAAATTAGTTTAACTGTTAAGTTTCTATTACGTGAAAACATGTTGAACCTACACCAACTGACCGACCAAAGAAAATTCTAAGGACCGGATGCCTAGGCTCGGTTTGTCGTCGACATATTAAAATTTAAGAACTTAAACTATTTTTTAATATGTAATTTCATGTTTTTGTCATTTCAAATGATTGTAATTTAAACTTTTTTAAAAATTAGTTTAACTGTTAAGTTTCTATTACGTGAAAACATGTTGAACCTACACCAACTGACCGACCAAAGAAAATTCTAAGGACCGGATGCCTAGGCTCGGTTTGTCGTCGACATATTAAAATTTAAGAACTTAAACTATTTTTTAATATGTAATTTCATGTTTTTGTCATTTCAAATGATTGTAATTTAAACTTTTTTAAAAATTAGTTTAACTGTTAAGTTTCTATTACGTGAAAACATGTTGAACCTACACCAACTGACCGACCAAAGAAAATTCTAAGGACCGGATGCCTAGGCTCGGTTTGTCGTCGACATATTAAAATTTAAGAACTTAAACTATTTTTTAATATGTAATTTCATGTTTTTGTCATTTCAAATGATTGTAATTTAAACTTTTTTAAAAATTAGTTTAACTGTTAAGTTTCTATTACGTGAAAACATGTTGAACCTACACCAACTGACCGACCAAAGAAAATTCTAAGGACCGGATGCCTAGGCTCGGTTTGTCGTCGACATATTAAAATTTAAGAACTTAAACTATTTTTTAATATGTAATTTCATGTTTTTGTCATTTCAAATGATTGTAATTTAAACTTTTTTAAAAATTAGTTTAACTGTTAAGTTTCTATTACGTGAAAACATGTTGAACCTATAACACCAACTGACTGACCAAAGAAAATTCTAAGGACCGAATACCTAGGCTCGGTTTGTCGTCGACGTATTAAAATTTAACAACTTAAACTATTTTTTAATATGTAATTTCATGTTTTTGTGAATTTAAATGATTGTAGTTTAAAACTTTTTTAAAAATTAGTTTTAGTATTAAATTTATATTACGTGAAAACATGTTGAACCTATAACACCAACTGACCGACCAAAGAAAATTCTAAGGACCGGATGTCTAGGCTCGGTTTGTTGTCGACGTATCAAAATTTAACAACTTAAACTGTTTTTTAATATGTAATTTCATGTTTTTGTGAATTCAAATGATTGTAATTTAAACTTTTTTAAAAATTAGTTTAAGTGTTAAATTTATATTACGTGAAAACATGTTGAACCTATAACACCAACTGACCGACCAAAGAAAATTCTAAGGACCGGATGCCTAGGTTCGGTTTGTCATCGACGTATTAAAATTTAACAACTTAAGCTATTTTTTAATATGTAATTTCATGTTTTTGTGAATGTAATTTAAACTTTTTAAAAAAGTAGTTTAAGTGTTAAATTTCTATTACGTGAAAACATGTTCAACCTATAACACCAACTGACCGACCAAAGAAAATTCTAAGGACCGGATGCCTAGGCTTGGTTTGTCGTCGACATATTAAAATTTAACAACTTCAATTATTTTTTAATATGTAATTTCATGTTTTTGTGAATTCAAATGATTGTAGTTTAAACTTTTTTAAAAATTAGTTTAAGTGCTAAATTTATATTACGTAAAAACATGTTGAACCTATAACACTAACTGACCGACCAAAGAAAATTCTAAGGACCGGATGCCTAGACTGGGTTTGTCGTCGACGTATTAAAATTTAACAACTTAAACTATTTTTTAATATGTAATTTCATGTTTTTGTGAATTTAAATGATTGTAGTTTAAAACTTTTTTAAAAACTAGTTTAAGTTTAAGTATTAAATTTATATTACGTGAAAACATGTTGATACTATAACACCAATTGACCGACCAAAGAAAATTCTAAGGACCGGATGTCTAGGCTCGATTTATCGTCGACGTATCAAAATTTAACAACTTAAACTATTTTTTAATATGTAATTTCATGTTTTTGTGAATTCAAATGATTGTAATTTAAACTTTTTTAAAAATTAGTTTAACTGTTAAATTTCTATTACGTGAAAACATGTTGAACCTATAGCACCAACTGACCGACCAAAGAAAATTCTGAGGACCGGATGCCTAGGCTTGGTTTGTCGTCGACGTATTAAAATTTAACAACCTAAACTATTTTTTAATATGTAATTTCATGTTTTTGTGAATTCAAATGTTTGTAGTTTAAAAACTTTTAAATAATTAGTTTAAGTGTTAAATTTATATTACGTGAAAACATATTGAACCTATAACACCAACTGACCGACCAAAGAAAATTCTAAGGACCGGATGCCTAGGCTCGGTTTGTCGTCGACATATTAATATTTAACAACTTAAACTATTTTTTAATATGTAATTTCATGTTTTTGTGAATTCAAATGATTGTAGTTTTTACTTTTTTAAAAATTAGTTTAAGTGCTAAATTTATATTACGTGAAAACATGTTGAACCTATAACACCAACTGACCGACCAAAGAAAATTCTAAGGACCGAATGTCTAGGCTCGGTTTGTCGTCGACGTATCAAAATTTAACAACTTAAACTATTTTTTAATATGTAATTTCATGTTTTTGTGAATTTAAATGATTGTAGTTTAAAACTTTTTTAAAAATTAGTTTAAGTATTAAATTTATATTACGTGAAAACATGTTAAACCTATAACACCAACTGGCCGACCAAAGAAAATTCTAAGGACCGAATGTCTAGGCTCGGTTTGTCGTCGACGTATCAAAATTTAACAACTTAAACTATTTTTTAATATGTAATTTCATGTTTTTGTGAATTCAACTGATTGTAATTTAAACTTTTTTAAAAATTAGTTTAACTGTTAAATTTCTATTACGTAAAAACATGTTGAACCTATAACACCAACTGACCGACCAAAGAAAATTCTAAGGACCGGATGGCTAGGCTCGGTTTGTCGTCGACATATTAAAATTTAACAACTTAAATTATTTTTTAAAATTTTTATTTATTAAATTTCATGTTTTTGTGAATTCAAAATATTTTGTTTTAAAAAAAAGTTTAGGTATTATTAAATGTTAAATAGATTATTTTAATATTTTAAATTCAAATGAGTTTTGTGAAAAATATTAATTTGAAAAAAGAAACGATTTTAAAAATACCTAGGTTGGAACTTAGGGTAGCGAAGTGGACCCACACAGCATATAGCCCATTGCCAATGCCAGACTTAAAATGCCGACCGTCTTACAGTTGTTCAGTCCACCGACTTAGACTCACTCAGTGATTTTTTCTTTTCCTGGTAAAAAAAAAAAGTAAAGGAAACTCAT
This sequence comes from Camelina sativa, assembly GCF_000633955.1. Lineage (NCBI taxonomy): Eukaryota > Viridiplantae > Streptophyta > Magnoliopsida > Brassicales > Brassicaceae > Camelina > Camelina sativa. The sequence goes on along the minus strand of NC_025699.1, from coordinate 570,005 downwards.
AGAAAGAATTTTTTAAAAAAATCTAATAATCAAAAAATAAATTTAAGGAAAATTATGAGAATAAATTTGAGTAACGGACGAGGATTTGCATCTATCGTTGATTTGATCTTGTATCTCAATGTCGTCGTTGAAGATACCAACTTGCGTAGAGTGATCTGGTGTGATTGATGCCGTTGGCGATCATCACTTTACGACGGAGAGACCATAGATAATCTCTCGGGGATCGACGAACTGAGTGGAATGGGTAAAATATCTATCTGGACCGGAAGAGCAACGAGATCGAGACTTGTGAGCAGAGACTTGGTACGTGTCGATTTGGCATGACCATCGATTCGATGAAAGCTAAATAGGAGAATCGAAAGAGCTGACGACGAAAGGCCGACGCTTTCTCGCCGGGAAAGCCATCAACAGTAACAACCATAAGTAAAAAAGAGTGACCTTTTTAGGTAAAACACTCTTGCAAAAAGAGATTAGGGTTTTTTTCAAAAGAAAAGAAAAGGAAATTTTAAGGTTTGGTTACGTTTGTTGTTTCCTCTTCTTTCTATATATAGTTGGGCTCTCGTAAAAATTGCAACGGTCACTTTTTTACATTCTACCGTTTACAACAGTAAACTTTTTTTCCTCATTAAATTTTACTAATATCAAAAGCTGTGATAAACATCGCAGCAGGTGAAGCATCAACTCATTGCCCTGACCCCATCAAGAGCTGTGTAATTATTATTACAACGGCACTACTGATTTGATATTTGTGGGATTTATTAAGATAAAATGTAAAATATTGAATTAATCAAACAACATAACTGGTTTTTTTTACACAAGACACAATAATAAGATAGAAAGATTTACAGCATCTACCAAGCAAGTAAAGTAAGTAACAGAAACAACAATTGTTTCATGAGACGACGATTTTTCTAGAAAATTAATAAGTCTGATAAAACAAAAAAAAAATAATAAGGTAAACCGGATCTAAACGGGGAATATACAACAATGTTTCCTTAAATAACCGAAAGTCAAATTTGAGGGAAATTACTTTCATATTATTATTCTCTCACCTGATTCGCCAAAAGAATATTACAACAATGGCGATCAGATCAGGATCAAGATCAAGATCAGTTGTATAAATCACCTCTATACATTATTATTAATAGATGTTTGAGATTAAATGAAAATGAGAATTTACATATTCCTCTTTTGAAAAATCAAAGCTTTTTAAAAGCTCTTTCATCTTTTGTTTCTTCACTGCTGTGTATCAATAATGGTGGTGGTGTCTTTACCAGAGCTTGTTGTTGTAGTTGCAGCAGCTTGTCTTGTTTCAGACACAGAGATTCTTCTGGAATGCCCACTTGATGATGTTTCCACAACCTCATCTGTCTCTGAAGCTGTGTTGTCATATGCGAATACTCGCATTGGGTGATCAAATTTACAGCTTGGACCAAATTTGCAGATTCCATAGCGAGTATAGAACACACACAATGGTTCTCCCTATCCACCAAAAACAATTTGATTCATCAAAACAATGCCTGAGTAAGTCCTACTTCGACGTGAAAACCAAGCAACATGAGCTTACCGGGCGTAAAGGGAGGCCAATGGAACTTAGGAGACAATCAGGAGGAGGAGCTTGTCTGTCTCTAGGATGATGAAACTTACAAACTGTGCCAAATTTGCAGTCACCTGTCTTCATGTAGAATTGGCATTCTGGTTGTCCTGGTCTTTCCGGGAAAACATTTTCCCTTGGCAATGCATAGAACCCTCCTAACGGAACAGAGGATCCCGGGTTGAAACCAGAGAATGAGCCTTGAGACTGAGAGCCTGACTCTTTGGTCTCGCTCTGTTGTTGTAAGCTTCTGTTGTAGTTAAGGTCATTTCCTGTACCTGAAGGCGAAACTGAGCCGAGCTGACCCTATCGAAATGGAGAAACATTCGATAAAAAATCAAAACCAAGTAAAACAAATAGGATTATTATCTGAAGGTGCTGTTTTGATAACTTACGCTGTAAGGGTTCCATCCTTGAACCGGCACAACTCCTTGAGGCATGATTAAGGAAGGATAGGTAGAGGGATCTTGCCATCGAGGGCTGGCAATAAAAGAAGCTCTAGACCAAGGATAAGACTGTTGGCCAGAGGTAGGAACCATCATGTTGGTTGGTTGAGGCTGAGGGTGGTTGAATTTACAAGTGCCACCAAATTTACAGTGTCCTGTTCTTATAAAATAAGCACAATCGACCTCATTCTGCATTTATATGATATTACGTACAGAGGATCAGTAAGAGTATGAGGAAGTATATGAAAGTGAGAAAGTAAAAAAGTCAACATACCGAGCGTAGAGGATAGCCTAACATATTGAGTGAGACTCTTCCAGCAATCCCAGCTTTGTTCCTAGGATGATGAAACTTACATGTTACTCCAAACTTGCAGGTTCCTGTCTTCAAATAGTACTGCGCAAACATACAATGTAAGTTGGTTTCGTGTAAGAAGATGATTCAAACACCAACGCTTGGGAAAATGCTAATCTATACAATGAACAAAACAAAACTTCTTATAAACAACAATGGATCACCTCGCATTCAGGCTGACCAATCCTTTCAGGGTATTCACCTCTCATCCTTGCAGTGGCTATAACCTAAAGACAGAGAAAGAGAAGAGAGATCAAAACAACACCAAAAAAGGGAAAAGCTTTGAGATAATAATAATAAACAGAGGAAACAGATCTCTAAAGTCGAGAATCAGAGACAGGAACAGAAAAGAACATATATCGTACCAGTTCACGATCACGAGGGTGATTGAACCGACAAGTAGAGCCAAATCTACAAAGTCCAGTTCTGATGTAATAAGAACAGTCAGGCTCTCCAGGTCGTTCAGGGTACGAACCAGTTTCCATTGTTTCTTCTGAACCCAAATTCATTTGCCACATTGCGTCTGATCAGAACCCCCAAAAACAAGAAAAAACAAGATTAAATCTATCAATAATCAAAATAATAAAAATAAAAACTTTTCCGATCAAAAACAGAGAAACAAAAAAAAAGACGAAATTGAACAAGACCTTGATTCATCAAAGGTGAGAGAGAGGACATGGGAACTCCAGCATTAAAATCCATAGACGTGAAGAAGAAGAAGTAGAATGTCTCCGATGATGATGATGATGGTAATAAGCATCAGACATTATACTGTCATCACTCTCAACCGATCTTCTTCCGACAAGAAAATGGAGTGTAGATAGAGGTAAATGACAATGGAGGAGGAAGAAGACATAGAAGAAGAAGAGGAAGAAGAAGAATCGTGTAAACAGAGAGAGATGTGAGAGAAGAAGTGAAGAGAGAGAGACGAAAAGCAAAAAAGCGTTCTCCTCTCACCTCCACACAAATCAAACAAGAAATTTTCACTGAAAATAATTAATTAATTAATTCAAAGTTTTTTATTTGTGTGAATACGATGACGAATATACCCCTACTATGTAAAGGGACTAGAGTCTGCCAATTTTTATTTTATCCTCTCCATCAAAATTGGACGGTAGAGAACACGTCAGAAACTTTTTTCTTATCTTTTGTCCTTTTCCATGTGGTTTTAATTCATTCATTTATTAATATTTTAAAAATGAGTATTATACAAAATCACCTATAAATGTTGAAAAAGACAAATCTGCTATTGTGCCAATGATCAACCTTGGCTGTGGAACGAATCAACGGTCCATAATTTTGGGTGTGATCGTTCTTAAACCGACTTTGAACCGGAAAAAAATACAAAACAGTACCAGACATACATATAGCTAGATTCGGTAAATTGAACATGTGAAGTAAAACAGCTAAGCTATTCTTGATTTGGTTGAAGCCTTGCTTTGGCTCTTTCGAGAGCTTTTAGTCTATTAGCTTCCATACGTACTCTCTGTTCCTCGGAAATGTTATGAGCTTTTTCCATTGCCTTCAATCTATTAGCTTCCATACGTTCTCTTTGCTCTTCTGTCAGTTCACTGCTTTTATCCTTGTTTTGTTCATCGCTCGGTAGCTTTGAAGCATTATCAAAGATGTCATTCAACATACTGTCTTGAAATGCATCAACATTGGGATCAACATCAGCGTCAACGTCAACGCTCCTCGATGGTATGTTCTCTTCGTCATGACTTGGCTGATCCATGTCTACGTTACCTACAAAAAGATATGTTTAGTTACCTACAGGAATGTAATGGAGTAACAGAAATTGAACTTAAGTAGAATCAAGCCACACATAATATAGCGTTTCCCTTTTCATATCAAGTTTCCAAAAACTTGTGTAGCCAACCAAATTCCAAGACTACGCAGCACTACCTAAGGAGATTCAAGGGAGAAAAGCTGATCTGTTTTGACATACCTTGATCATCATCATAAGGACCAGTATTTTCTTCCTGCTTTTCGTATAACTTGTTTGGATCAACTCCGCTGGCAACCCTTTCTCGCAGTTCGTTTATACAATTCTAAAAAAGGATAAAAACACATCATTATGGATCAGGTATAAACGCAAAGCAACCATACCAATTGAGTGAATATATCAATGTACCAAGTACAAAATGCAAAGTCAATATAGTAACTGGCAGAACCTAAGTATGTATGTTAAGTAAAGACTAAGGTATGAGCACAATGATCATAACAGCCTAACACGGTCTCAGATTCTATTATAGTTGGAACTTTAAAGCAACACATGATAGAGACGAGCAATGTAATTCTGATTTCAGTATACTGATGTGATACAATCATCAAACTAACTTCAGCCTTCAAATCCGGATTCATCAATGTCAAAATCACCCACCATAAGGAACATTCAAGGTGCACGAAGGAACACTTACAAAAATCAGAAAAGAGGGGATTTTGTACCTTGACACGTTTAGTAGAAGCGACTTGTTGCACTTTATGAACAAACTGATCAAAGGAATAGTAAGGTAGCAAATGAGAGTGCCACTCACTGTACAGCCGTATCATATTCCCCAAATCGCTCACCTTTAAACCAAATAATGATTCATTATAATCCAAATAATCACAAAATCAACAGCTGGGAATCAAATTTCAAAAAAAAGAAGAAGAAGAGAGACTTGCCTCTTTGCCTCGGCCACGATACTTGAAGGATTTAGGGAAATAGCGAAGAACATAGCCGAGACCATCCTCAGAGAGCAGTAACTCAGGAGTCAGCTTGGGCCTTTGAACTCTCGTCTTCGTCAATTTAGGAACTGGCCCTATGGAGGTTCCACTTTTCTTGGAGAATCTCTGATTGTCATTATTAGGGATCTGAGCTGGAGCGGAAGAAGAAGAAACGGAATTGTTACCGGCGGCGACCGGAGCCGAGGATGGGCAATCGCGAGACCAGTGACCGGGACGGCCACACTTGAAGCATCCCGTCGGAGCTGATTCCATTATCACCCTTCAATGATCTCTCTCTCTCGATCTCTCTCTGTTAGGTCTTTATCATTCACCACCTTCGAAAAAATCACATCTTGGCGGCTTTACTTTTTTTCGTTGGCGGGACAATTAGATGGGTCGAACCGGACGGGTATTATCCGACCCGGTCCAGTTCTATAAAACAAACAAGTCGGGTATTATCCGACCCGGTTTATTATAAAAACTCTCACGCAAAGTCTCCCGATGACCTGATGAATGATGATTATACAACTCACTTTTGACCTGAATCAGGTCACCTGATGATTCTATCAAACCAACCAAGTTGAGTTCTAAAACCTAATAAACCAGAAAATTCAAAATAAGCAAAAATCAAATCAAACCAGAGAATCAAAGTTTACCCTCAATTTAGAACTCAGTTGTAGTAAAATCCAAAATAACAGACCGCAAAACAAAATAAATAGCGTACGACATTAGGGTGTTTTTTTTTTCTACTTCAGTCTTCGGTACCAAATCCAAACCATATAAGTCTCCACAACTTTACCGAATGGTTTGATCCAAAAAAGCCATTGGAAAGGCCCCTACCTACTTACTGCATGCAAGATTACACAACAGTTGCAGAAACTGCTACGTCTGTGTCCAGCTTAATCCGTTTCTTTGGTTGCTCAGCTTCTTCAGACACGACCTGCATTTCTTCTTCAGGGTCTGTACCTGAGCCTTCACCTTCTTCATCTACAGGCTTTGCATCGTCCTCTTCCTGGTTCTTCAGCCTCTCTATCACCTCCATCACTTCTCTATTAACCTGTTTACACAATTGCGATTAGGAAGCGAAGAATAATTTCACGAGAGAGCGAAATACCAGATTTGCATGATCATAATAATGGTAAGTCGCGAAATACCAGATTTGCTACAATTTCACTTTTCAAGAATGGAAACCATCAGTGAATGACATACTTAAATCCAATCAAATTTATAATTTATATAGGCTTCTGAATAAACCTTTTCACACACAATCACACTACAAACTCAATAGGTATTTGAAGATACAATCACATTACAAAATCCATTGACCAACTACATCTAGTTCAAGCAGAGCCAAAATCAATGCTAATGCAATTTGCACTTGAAAATATAAAAATTATACGAAAGACGTGTGCTATGTTTACTGCAGAAACAATGCAAGAAGAGAGATGATGATGATTCACCTGAGGGTTCTGGAGAAAGTCAGATATGTCAGTGGGGCAACAAGGGCAATTCATGACATTCTTCTGTGCGCGTAGTGTGCGTCCACCTCTGCTTCTCTCTCTCACTAGAGTTTTCCCAGCAAATTTAGCTTCCAAACACGCCTTGCAGAAGTTATGAGCACAAGGAGTTGTCACAGGAAGAGTCATCACTTGGTGACAGATCTGGCACTTAAACTCTGCATCATCAAAACCCAAAGACAGTTTAAGAAAGAAAGAGCTGAACATATCTGGGTCATATTAATGTAAACTTTATCAGTTAGGTTAACCCATTTCGGAAACATTTGACTTCCTGATACTAAAGCATATTCTATTTTCTAGAAATATATTACTCCGAAATATAGAAACATAGTGCACTAGAACTTATTTGGCAACAAGGGAATAGTCTATAAACATAATAACAGCAGAAGTAGAGAATTTGGACACACACAGACCTTTCAGAAGTCTTGCCCTCACGGTATTCGAGTGTGCCGCCTTTATGGCTTTCTTCAAACTTTTCCTCTCCTCAGGATCCAAAACATTCACTGACTTTTTACTGGCAGGTGGAGGCTTTATCCATTTCCAACAACCCTCACCTTCCTGATCCAGTAAGTTTATTATAAGAAAAGACCAACTTGTATAGTTTATAACAGATAATGAACCGGCCTAAACAAAAAAAATCAATATCTGCTCATACGCCAACTTGTATAGTTGAGATGTCTTGGAACTTACATCAAAATCCCATGATGGACTTTCTTTTCTCTCAAACAGGTCTGTGGCCATGTTAAGCTCAGGAATATTTGGTAAAGGTCTTGGATGATCTCCATGCTCATCACTGCAATATATCTCAGCATTGAACTCAAATGGAATATATATAGAAAAGGGGCACACTTTCAAGCAGTAGATCAAACCTGGTCCATGGAGCTGGTTCATTGTCACATCTAACAAACAGATAACGACAGACCTTAAAAGAACCCTATGGACCACAGAAAAATAGGTCAATGCATAAAAAATAGAACAGGAAAAGTTTACCGTTCTTAGCTATACGTATGTATTGTATACCTGGATTCCAACTTTTCGCCAGCACTTTTCGATCCTGTAAACTCCATCATATCTCACTCCTTCCTCAGGGGCATATGCAGAACGTTTTTCCTTGTGAGACCTGATCATATATCGAGATAGGTAAAAAAGTTAAGATCACTGCAAGTTGAAGAGTGAGAAAAACGTTGCATGAAGCGCAACTGTGCTCGAATAAGAGGTAACCTGACAACTCGAACCGGATACCCCAATTTGCAACTGAGCCTTAAAGCTTCATTAGACTTCTCGAACTTTTGGTCAAAAGACTGATCCTTGTTAGTCCTTTTGTTGCCACTGAGATCTCTACCCCCACTGCAACATAATCAAGAGAAAAAGAGACAATCTATCAGTAAATTGGAGAATTGATACTTGTATACACATGAGAGAAGTAAATTGTACAAGATTATTTAATAAATCAAATGGACCAAAAGCTAAGAGAAATGAAAGGCACACCTTCCTGTGTATAGAAACCATTCTCCATGATCTTCATCATCCTCATAACCTCCAGAGAGTGCTACAGATTGAGCTCCATAACTTGCTTGTCCAGCAATGCCAGCGACATGTGGGAAGTGAGCTCCCCACTGCCTACACTCGAGTCGGTCCTCCCAGGATTCTCCAACTAAAAGACCTTGGCTCCTCACAGGATCATTCTCAGCCGGTATGGGACCAAAGTGGTCAGGTGGTATTGTAACATAAATCCTGCCGCTAGCAGCATTGGCCTTCCCTGTTTTCTTTGCGCGCTCAGTTGTAAATGCTTTATCTGGTCGGTCTTGGTTGCTCACGAAATGATAGACCTTTGAAGTACCCGCAGCAGCACTTCTGGAGACTCTTGCAAACCGGATAGCAGAAACAAGGGAAGAATTGATACGAGGGTTCCTTGCCATTTTCTCAGGAACTATGCTGCGGCATTTTCCACAAGTACGTTTTCCCTGACCCATCCACTTCTCAAAACATTTCAAGCAAGCGTTGTGCCCACATGGTTTCTGAAATGAAAACATACAAAATATCCATCAGCCCTACTTAATATAGCCTTCATCTTTGTAAAAAAAAAAGGCTTATTTTGATAAGATGTTTACACTTATAGTCTTTCCCACTCCTACAGAATGTACAGTTTACCAACTTGTCTAAAATGAGTAAAGAAAAACATCCCATAAACGGCAACTAAACAACAGAGGTGTACATATACCAACCCCTAACAATTATCAACAACTATACTGACACAATGATACACCTCTCAACTAAATAATCCAACCCAAAAAGGGTAAAAAAAAAAAAAGGACAACTTAACAAGTCTAATAACAATCATGAACTATAAATGTAGCTTAACATTGACACAATTTGTCACAAATGGTAAGCACAATCAAAGTCTCTGTCTTTGTAAATCAGCAAAAGGAACGACTTAATTGTGTCAATAAAGTCTAAGCTCTCGAATTAGTAAAATCAAACTATACACATTAAACAATCACAAATCAATACTAACAACACAGATTCGAGAAAAGAAGACTAGATTAACAAGTATAAGAGCCAGGACAGAGAGAACGAACCGTCACAGGTCGCTCAGGCAACTGCATACAGAAAGAACACATCAAGTTATCTCCAAGAGCAGATAACACATCGAGATTCGCATTTTTCCCTTTACCCTTCTTCTTCTCTTCTTCGTCATCCTCATCGACGCCTTTACTACCACTGAGTAACTGTTGCCTCTTCTTAGCCTTCTCCACAGTACTCAAAGTCTCATCAGCCTCAATTGCGCGGATCGCCGCTACAAGATCTGAGCCAACAGCTCCGTACCCCGCCGCAACGCCGGAAACAGGAAGAGGGTCGACTTCGCCGGAGCAATCGGGACAATGCCACTGTAAAGTAGAAGCTAGGGTTTCGGGAGGAGACGAGAGGCAGGACACGTGCCAAGGCGTAACGCACGTGCCGCAAGTGAGTGATTCTTCAGGCGGAGGCGTTGATTTGCATCGCATGCATACTCCGTCGCCGTCGCACGGGAATTGGATGTCACGCGCCATTTCAAAGATATCGAGGGATTTGGGGAGTGGAAAGGCTCTAGCGAGAGAATTGGGAATTTAAGACGAGGGAGAACGAAAAAAAACGAAAAAAAACAAAAAAGTGAAAGGCGGGTTTTTTAAATTTTTGGGGAATATGAAAGCGTCTTTACACCAAAAGGCGAAAAAAAAAAACATTGAATTTATTTTTTCTTTTTAACTAGCATTTTTTACTTTTTTTAAGAAAAAATTAACAGAATATAGTGAAGTAATTAACTTTTTTTTTTTTTCGCAAATCAAACTTTCATTAATTGTAAAGAATAGTAAATTACAAAGACATTATACAGAGTTAATAGAATACAATTATTACATACACATATATATGTATTATAAAGTGAGAAAATTACAGCAGAAGGGAGATTGACGATGCTTTCCGAAGAGTAGCCTTACTCGCTAACCGATCATAAAATCGATTATTGTCCAACTTCATATTTGATTTCTCTCTGTTACACGGTTAGCATGCAACATCTTTTGGCTGAACTTTCTTTTTGAAAACCGTACATGTAAACCTGATGTGTCCAAACATAACTCTGAAATATATACATAATGGTACCAATGCTTCCGTACCAAAGTCTTTTTATATATTTTGACTCTGTAGTTTTCTTCACAATACTCACAAATAACATCAATGTAGTAGTAATCTCCACCATAATATCCTTTGAGAAAAGTTTGTGGCTAAATTTTAGCAAAACTCCAAATCTCGCAAGGGAGAACCATAGTCCTTTGGTAGATCCCACACTTTGCCCAACAGTCTCATCACCAACACCCAAAGATCGAAGGATTTGAATAGTTATAGTCACAGTTTTTTGACTCTCCGAATGTAATATCAATACCACGAGAGAAAACCATGTTGTTTCCATCTCTTGTATAACTTTGGCCAACAAAGTAACATAAGCATCAACATCAAATACATAATTAACTTCTTGTAACCCGATCATGAGAAAAGGTTCCCATCTAAACAATGTTGATGCGTTCTTCAAACTGCAAATCTGACCAATAACCATGTATAGTCGCCTATAATTGATCAAAACCATCTTTAACTTTGAATTGCCAATACAACCATAGCCAAATTGATGTAGCCATAAATCCATCACCCAAACGATAGTATCAACAATATTCACTCTCGGATCCCATATCCTACTTTGATCTTTGTTTCTAAGATTGAAGAAATACAATTTAGATCGAAGGAATCTATAAGATTGAAGAAACCTTATATTGGGTATGAAACGACGACCATCAATCAGAGATGGAAGGAAACTGACACAACTACTCTTGGGCCAGGGCTTGAATCAGGTCAGAAATACACTCTCCCAGAAGGAGAGAATGAAGACGCAAGTTTGAGTAGAACTCCAACCGCGACAGAGACAAAACGAGGCAATCCTTTCCCGACTCAAATACGGAACTACTCTTGGGCCAGGGCTTGAATCAGGTCAGAAATACACTCTCCCAGAAGGAGAGAATGAAGACGCAAGTTTGAGTAGAACTCCAACCGCGACAGAGACAAAACGAGGCAATCCTTTCCCGACTCAAATACGGAACTCCCAATGTGTTTTGGGTGTAATGAAACACCACACAAGCCAGAGATGGTGCCAATACGGATCGGATAACACAAACAAACGTTATCGGAATCAGATCTTTCCTCACCATCATTACAAAGGAGCAAACGATGGGGATTTTGAATCCTGGATTTGCCAAACTAATTAACAAAAGCTATACAGAAAGAAGGATTGAAAGACTAGAACTAAGAGAAAAGGGCCGACCGACGCCAGAGTAGCCGGCGCCGGCCGGAAAACTGTAAAGGCCAGTGAGTCTCTTGTTGAACCCTCTTTGGAGATATCGCCAGAGAGAAACCGTCGCCTTTCTCAATCAATGTAGTGAAGTAATTAACTTTAGTTCCAGTTCTACTACTAAAACAAACAAATCTGGTGATAATAAACTATCTGATTTTTTAACCCGCGGGACAATATTTTTAATTTTAAAAATATGAAATTTATATTGTATTTATTTGTTAATTTATTATTGTTTTATTAATTTTAAAAATATAAAATTTTACAATTATTTGATATAAGTATTCAAATAATATGATTTTTGTAGTGTTTTCAAGGTTTTAACCGTGTGGTATATGTATAGTCTAGTAATACATTTATCTCCTGCTACACATTTAAAAGTGTTTAAAAAAATCTGTTGTATATTATTTAAATTTGAGAGATCTAGCATCCAAAAAAATAGTTTTGGAAATTTAATGGGTTAAAACTTTAATGTGTAGAGTTGTTTTTGGAAAAATCAGAATGTATAGATGTTGTTCAGATTTTATGGCAATAAATGTAACAAATGTTGGTCAATTTAAGAAAGTTTAGTAATTGAATTTCTCTGCAATGTTATTTATGAAATTGTTTTAGAGGTTAATGTTGTAAAAAAAAATTAAATAAGTAAAATTTAAAGGGCATAGACCAAAATGTACTCCAAAAATATTAATATAGATTACAACTTTACAACTTGTTACATCCAAATTAAGAGCTTTTAAAGTATCAAATAGGCTGTTGTGTGCATTTGTTTTGAGAGTGTCCCAACAAATGACAACGACCACATTGAACAATCCTTTTCGGTCTCTTGAGATTCTCAGCTCGAACTACTTTCTTCTTCGGTCTACCAGGCGGTCTCCGTGTCTTAGGCGGTAGTATTAACGGTAAGCATTTCCCGGGTTCTTGTTGCTTCTTTTTCCACAAGTTGATGTCTGGAGTTTCACTTATGATCTGTGAGTATGTCTGCTGATAGCTTCCAACCGTGAAGCATGGTTCTGCGAATTGACGGGGGTTCTGTCCGCACGAGATAAGTGCTGCTGCTGCATGAGCGCATGGTAAACCGTAAAGCTGCCAACGGTTGCAAGAACATACTCGTGTTTGGATATCCACGATGTTTGTTCTCTCTGTCGAAACAATCTCGAATTCGACTTCGTTTGCACGCAAAACTTGGTAACAATCTGCGTCCGAGATAGCTTCTAGAATCCGTTTCTCGGCCGATGGAACTAGTATAGAGTTCCATCTCAAGCTTGAATCACGCCTGGTATCGACCCAAGATGACAACTGATTTCGAATGTGTTCCACTGTTTGAACGATAGGGAGATCGTGACATTCGTTAGCCCAATTGTACAATATCTCAGTGATACCTAAAGCAAAATGACCATAACGTACTAAGCCTTGGAAAAAAGCAACCGCCCAAAGCTCAGGTGGAAAGAGCTCAAACCATTGTATAACGTCATGCGATACCTCGATCATCTCAGACATCTTGGATTCGAATTCTGATGCGGTGAGAGCGTAAACAGCACTCCAGAACATATTAACAATCTTAGTGTTCTTGAACGTATCCCTGAAGTTCTCACTCACGTAACGAAGACAAAACCCGTGAAAAGCATTAGGAAAGTGAGATTTCACCGCTGCCACAATCCCTGAATGTCTCTCCGAGAGTATAGTGAGTCTCGGCATGCTCTCTGAATTCATCATCCCGAGAAGTTTCCTCAGTTCCGAGAGAAACCACATCCAGTTCTCATCGCTCTCTATATCAACAACAGCAATCGCAAGAGGAAAAAGACCATAATCAGCATCAACAGCAGCCGCACAGAGCATCGTACCCAAATACTTACCTTTTAAATACGCTCTGTCAAGCTCAAGAAGCGGCCTACAACCACTAGTGAACCCTAATATACATGCTTGGTACGCAATAAACAAGCGCTGGAAACAGTTTTCAGGTCCAGAGGAAGAAACAGAACAAACACTCCCAGGGTTAACTAGTTTGATCTGCTCACAATAAACAGGAAGAAGACGATAACCTTCCTCAAAAGTACCATGAAGTGCAGCCATACCACGCTCTTTCCCACGCCAAGCCTGCATATAAGAAACCATAACACCATGCTCATCACGAATATCTTGTAATATCTCCTTTGGTTTGTACTGAGGATTATCTCTAATCCGTGCTTCTAACGATCTTGCAACCCAACCAACCGACGCTTGATGATGATGATGCAGATCATCTAACCCCTCACAGGTGTGCTCACCGTTGAGTGTCCTAACCGAAAACGTGGGAACTCCAGGGCATTTAGCTACATGAATTCTCCATGGACAACCTTCCCTTGAACATTTGGCTATGAGTCTGCTTCGGTCTGATTTCACAATACGAAGATCGAAACGCAGAGCTAAAGCCAAATCTTTCAAAGTTCTTCTACAAGTTTCCACATCGGGAAACTCTTTCCCTACTACCAAATCATGGTCAGCTCCCAAAATATCTTCGGAACCTCAGGCGATAAAAGTTTGATCGGCCATATGACGCACAAAACCTTAATTAATCCATCTCCCCAATCAAAGGATCTCCTCGGAACTGAACAAAGAGCCAAATTAACAAATTACAGTAAAACAGAGATTGTGGCAGGAGATGAAATCGAAGAATTACAAAGAAACAAGTCGAAATCACCATTCAGAGACTCTGTAAAGAGGGAAGAAACAGTTGGAAAAAGAAAGCTCCCAGATCTGGAGTTGATGAGTGAAGCGAATCACACACAATGAGGGCGCCGATCACATTTTGAATCGGAGACTCATCATCATTCAGATAATATCAACGGAAGAAGGCAGAGATGAAAGCGATGGCTGGTATACTTTCGATGATGTACGAGAGAGAGACAGATATTTGTAATGGGCTTTTGTTTGTTGGGTCCTTACGGCCTAAGCCCAATATATAAAAAGCTTTAGTATATACGCGAATTTTAAGATTTTTTAAAAATACAAAATCTGATCTAATCACATAATTAGTCTGTTGTTGTGGGACAGATTAATCCACTTCACAAGGGATAAAAACTATTTTAATTAAAGGTTTTTCAAAATTAGGTTTTACAGAAATCGAAAGAAGAAAGAAGGATGGTTCTCCATGCTTTTGGGAGATTTTGGAATTTGATTTAAAATATAAAATAACAAAAAAAAAACGAAAATTTGATTACCGGTGGTTTGCATTTGTCTACTTCATCTTCTTCCTCTCTTTCTAACTTTCATTTTTCTTTTCCGTTTGTTTCTCTTTTTACGTTACGTCGGTCCTTCAATCTCCATGAAGGACCCGACCAATTGCTAAATTCCTAAATAAAACTTTTTTTTATTCAAAAAAACTTTTCTCTGTTTTGTTATTGATTCCGATCATTCATCATGCACTGTTTTCCGTGTTTCTCTTCCTTAAAGAGCAAGAAATCTTCAGCTACGAATGAGACTCAAGACAACGAAACTATACCACCTGGTATGTATATGTCTTAATGTTGAATGAACCCTCATACAAGCAATGTAAATGAAATAAAATATTGATTTTTTTATGAAGAGAGGAGACGAACAGAGGAAACAGAGGAAACTGAAGGAACGACGTTGAAGACATTCACTTTCCGGGAATTAGCGACGGCGACAAAGAATTTCCGGCAAGAATGTTTGTTAGGAGAAGGTGGATTCGGTAGAGTTTATAAAGGAACCCTTAAATCTACTGGCCAGGTACGTTCTTTTTTCCCATTCATCATGCATGATTCAGTACCAAAGTTAGATACTTTTAAAAAAAAATGATCCATCATGAGAGAATATGTCTATTTTTTTATTTTTTTTGGGGAATATAATGTAGGTGGTGGCTGTAAAGCAACTAGACAAGCATGGATTACATGGGAACAAAGAGTTTCAAGCTGAGGTTATATCGTTAGGCCAACTTGATCATCCGAATCTTGTTAAGCTTGTTGGCTACTGCGCCGATGGAGATCAAAGGCTTTTGGTCTATGAATATATCTCTGGAGGTTCACTTCAAGACCATCTTCATGGTATTTATATTGATGTATTCTTATTCAACACATCTTTTGTTTCAAACATATGAAAAGCTGACATTTTTGGTATGTTTGTTTTTGCATAATTAACCAAAATCAGACCGTGAACCGATGAGTTGGACAACTAGGATGCAGATAGCGTATGGCGCAGCGCAAGGGCTTGATTACTTGCACGATAAAACGAATCCACCCGTGATATACCGAGATTTGAAAGCTTCAAACATTTTGTTAGACGATGATTTTTCTCCTAAGCTTTCTGATTTTGGTCTGCATAAGCTAGGACCAGGGACAGGTGATAAGATGATGGCTTTATCTTCTCGAGTTATGGGAACTTATGGTTACTCCGCCCCTGAGTACACTCGAGGAGGAAATCTCACTATGAAATCAGATGTCTTTAGCTTTGGAGTTGTGTTGCTTGAGCTCATCACCGGTCGAAGAGCTCTTGATACCACTAGGCCTAATGATGAACAAAACTTAGTTTCTTGGGTAAATAAATATCTATCTAATAAACCATGCTCTTTTCTTTTTTTCAAATCATATATATATATAAATAGTTGTTTACTTTCTGAAATAAATCTTGTTATATATGGCAGGCACAACCTATATTTAGGGATCCTAAGAGATATCCGGACATGGCAGATCCGGTTCTAGAGAAGAAATTCTCAGAGAGAGGGTTAAACCAAGCAGTGGCAATAGCTTCAATGTGCGTACAAGAGGAAGCATCAGCTCGTCCTTTGATAAGTGATATAATGGTGGCCCTTAGTTTCCTTTCAATGCCTACAGAAGATGGTGTTCCCACAACAGTTACGGCATCCTTTAAGGACAAGAGTATGTCTATAGCCTTAAGCCGGCATGATTCAAATCTTGTATCTCCTGCTGCTGAGCTAGCTACGGAAGATGACAAGTCTAGTAGTACATCATCAGACGAAGAAGCATCTTTGGAAAACGAAAAAGAGAGTGTGAGTAAGAAGAAACTTGGAGAGGAAGATAGCCCAATGGAATCTGATGATGGGTCTGATTCTAACTCTGAACATGAAAATGACCAAGATAGTCCACAACTAAAGCCTGTTGATGAGAAGAACGCGGCGCAAAGCTTGAAGATAAGCTATAGATATAGCTGGGAAGATATAGATGTCAATGATGAGAGGCTAAGCAGCCAGAAATCAACTGACGAAAGCACTTCTTCACACTATGATAGCGACAGAGATCATGATTTGCCTAGAGAGGATGAGAAAGAGAAAGAGAAAGAAGAAGAAAAAGAAAAAGAAGAAGAGGAAGAGGAAGAGGAAGAGGAAAAGCATAGTCATCTTGAGCACAATAATAGCTCAAAAACTGATGATGATCAAAGTGTTTACTATGATAATGATGATGATTCAAGAGATGACAATAATGAAGCATCTTTGAAGCGGATAGAAACAGAGGATGAGATTGATCGTGTTGAAGATGACAATGGAGGCTCTTTGCATCAGATAAAATCAGAGGTTAAGACTGATACTGTTGAAGACTGACTTGTTTTAAAAAAAAAAAAAAAAAAATTATTCATCCATTTTAAAATGACACAGAGTTTGAATCTTTTTTGGGTTTTAGAAACTCTCAATTGGGTAATTAATAATCTAAACAAATTATATACTCATCTCTCTATGTCTATGTCTCTTTTATGTATGATGAAGATGTTTGGATTGGTAGATAAAAGAAGATGTATTGAGAAAACAAATCTCATGTTTTGTAATCCTCTATTAATTGCTTCTTTTGAAAAAGAATGTAATGTATTTTCCTTAAAACATGCCATAAAAAATCTTACTTAATAATACCATCTTATGACAAGTGTGAGATTCAATAACAAATGTGATCAAGATAATGAATCTTAAAACTTAGCCAATATGTGACTCATATTAGAATGAGATTCTCAATTTTGATATACTTATACCATAAGATTCTTATCCTAATATGTAATTAAGGATATAGAGTCTTTAAATTTTCCATTTTGTTGGTCAACGAGGACAATTGTCAAAAGTTTCAGTCTTTAGAATAATAATATGAAGAAAACGAGACCACTTAGGTTTACTTTTCCTTGCATTGCATTGATTCGACCACTTTCCTTATGCAAAGTTCCTACTTACATAACATTACTTTACAAAAAATGTTATAAAGATTTGACCTTCAAGAAAAAAATTGTTAAGATTCGGAAGAAGAATAGTCAACGATGAGGATCTTGTAGAGAGGAAAAGACACGTGTAAGAATCCTAGAGATTCCTTATTAAGTGAGGTCCTCCATCCTAAAAATTACTAAACCTTAAAAAGGATTTATTAAAAGCAAATCACAAAGGAAGAAGAATCTTTGAAAAAAAACTAAAAAACTCCCAAAATATAATAATCAGATTAGAGTCCGCTTTTCAAAGTTGTCTCCTTTATGATGAAACAAAAACAAAACAACCCCACTTGATAATATGATGATGATCCCTCTTCTCCTCCTATAAAAAGCAAACCTTTGTTCCTCAAATCAATTCCATCACATCTTTGTTTGTTTGGGTCTGTTTTCTCTGTTTCTGATTTTTTTGATTAGTCGTCTGAATGTGTTTGATTATGGATTCGGAGGATGATCACCACAACAACAACAACAACGACGGTACTGATGTTTTATCGCCGCCGTTTAACTTTTCCATGGTTGAAGATGGTATTTACCGATCTGGGCTTCCTCGACCTGATAATTTCACTTTCCTCGATACCCTAAACCTTCGTTCCATCATGTAAAGTTTTAATCTTTTTGTAATGGGTTTTGTTTTGATTTGCTTTGATTTGATGATAACATTGGTTTGTTCAATCTCTACCCAAAAAAAAACAGTTATCTTTGTCCTGAACCATACCCAGAGGAGAATCTCAAGTTTCTTGAGGCTAACAACATTAAGCTTTTCCAATTTGGTATCGAAGGCAAAACGGTGCGTTTTATACCTCTCTCTCTTGATCATCTTGGTGCTTCTTGAAGTAACTTATGTCGGATTCGTTTGTGAATTTACAGGATCCTCCTACTCCTATGCCAAAAGATACGGTTTTGGATGCTCTCAAAGTCTTAGTTGGTAAGGAATCAACAACACTTGTTGATTATTTGTCTATAGTCTCGTGAGTTGTAAAAGTAGATTATTTTTGTTTGTTTCTCTGTAGATGTAAGAAACCATCCAATTCTCATTCATTGCAAACGTGGAAAGGTAAAAATTTACAATTTCTTCTAGGAACTTTGAGTCTATCATTCATCTACAGGGCACTCATGATTTTGAATTTTAATTTATGAATGCAGCATAGGACAGGTTGTCTAGTGGGATGCTTAAGAAAAGTTCAGAGCTGGTGTTTATCATCGGTGCTCGAGGAATACCAGAAGAACGCGGGTTTAAAGTGGAGACAAAGGGACTTGAATTTTATAGAGGCGTTTGATATAGTGAGCTTGAGAAAGTGTCTCTTGAGCATCATGTATCGCTATCACGGTTATGGATTCAAGAGGAGAAGGTTAGCGTATGAAGAAGAAAAGGTCCAGACACCAAAACCGCAGGCTACTAAAGTTTAAAAAAGAGAGCAACCAAAATGCTGCGATATGTCTCAATATTGATCGCTGGATGATTCTTGTAGGTGGATAAGATTTTAGTTTATCCCAAAATTCACAAGTTTGATTTGGTTTTACAAGAAATCGAAATGTACAGGTAGGGTTTATTCTTGATTTGCAGAAGGGGTCATTTTGTACTCGATGATGACAAATAATGCTTATGTTGCTTCATTTTTTTTAATTGCATTGTCAACTGGTAAAAGTTGCTTTATCTAAGTTGTTCAAAGACACCCTCTTTCGAATAACAACAATTAATTACAAATAAACAATTTGTACAAGTGGAGCATTATGCAAAACACCAAGTTGTTAGTTCCTTCTTGGAAGTTATTAATGCCTTGTGTAGTTTGTAACTTAACAAATTATTACACCATCACCATGTAAACTTTTCAACCAAAGAACTTCTCTAGCCAATCAAACTGAACGTTAAAGATCAAAATTCGGTAGTACACTTTCGTCAAAAGATAGATCTATAACTTAAAAAAAGGGGAAAACAGAGGAGGTTAAGAGTATCGAGTCAGCTTCTAGTTCTAATCTAAACCATGTGCACACTAAAGAACAAGGTTTCTGACTATCTAGCACATGTGTTTGGAAAGTATTATGTTCTTAAAAGATATTTTAAGATTATCCAATTTCATTAGCATTCTTCAACTATTCTCAGTCTTCGCGTGATTGAATCATCTAATTTGTACATATGACAAAAGTGTGCAACTATCATTGACATTTTCTATGAAACACCAAAATTGACAAAGAATAATCAAACTGAGAAAATTGAATATCCTAAAAATTCCAAAAACCGCATCACACAAGTAGCCAGATAGAAGAAACTGATCACTTACCTAGAAATTATCACCCAAGTATTGGATAAGAACTCAAGGACGCAGATCAAAGTGACAATTACTCAATCTTATAGTTTATAACTAAGAAAATTCAATGTCATTATAACAAAAAGAAACAAGATGTATGTTCATTGACGTGCTTTGCAAATCATCCTGACCTTAGGTTTCATTCAGCTGTTTAGGTCTGAACAGAAAACAGAGTATTTGATTTAAAACAAGAAGATGTCTACACTCTCAGGTTCAATTGGCAAAACAAAAACTTCAAACTCCTTAATCCTAACTCACAAACCAGTTAAAAACCACACGAGTCTGCAGAATTTCAACTAACAACACAATAGTCATATATGCTAGCTTTGCTTATCTTGATGATCTAAAACTTGTCTGAAAAAGAAACAGAGGTTCTTGATTTAAGTAAGACCAAACAGATTCTTGCCTTTAGAATGTAATACCAACACAAATAAACAGAGGAACTGAAACTACAAAGCTAATACCAAAGGACTCGAGAATGAGAAATCGTTAAATGACACACAGAGTTTATTGATATAACATCAACAACATTATCGATTTGAGTAGCAAAATCATAATCTTTGAAAATAAAAAGATGACAAAATTGAAACAATAGAGTTACTTCTTCAAGCTTCCCCTGATACCAGGTTTAGGTTTTGACTCAGCAACAGGTGCTAACACAGCATGGAGATTAACGACCAATGATTCATCATAAGTGAGCTTAGGATGCTTGGATTCGTGATGGATCTGCATAGTCTTTAGACCCGGAACCGTGATTTTGCAGTGAGGACACTCATACTTAGCGTGACCTCCTTTCTCTTTTCCGGTCCGATCAGCTATTCCAGCTAAGCCTCCTCCTCGATTCGTCAACGCAGCATCGATCTTCGCTTGAATCTCCTTCGCCGTATGCTTCTTCGGCTTCGCCTTACCAGTCATCTTTCAACAACGGCGGCTTAAAAAGGGAGAAGCCCTAACCCTAACCCTAACCCTAATTTGTGCCCCACTCTTCTTAGATTAAGACGCGAGAGCCGATATGAATATATATATACTAATTTTTATTTTTAAAAATGGAAATAATCTTATCTGGTTTTGTTTTGATTGTATACGGAGAGGTACACGGTAAGAACTGTGGACCTTTTGATAAAAAAATAAACGAAGAAAGGTAGAACGCATCAGTCATCACCACATGCGGCACAACCACCACCAATGTCTGCTTCTTCTTTATTTAATCTCCCGTTGATTCGCCTCAGATCTCTCACTCTTTCGTCTTCTTCTTCTTCTTCTTTTCGATTTGCCCATCGTCCTCTATCATCGATTCTTTCACCGAGAAAGTTACCGAGCTTTCGTGCTTTCTCTGGTACCGTAATGACAGATACTAAAGATGCTGGGATGGATGCTGTTCAGAGACGTCTCATGTTCGAGGATGAGTAAGTTCTTGATTCCTGTTTCTATTTATTTCAATTTTCAGTTTCCGGGTGTTGCCAAAATTGTACCTTTGTCTTCATTGGTGAAAGGGAAATGAACTAAATTAGGTTATGGGATTTGGAATTTTTTTTCGAATTAACAATGATTTAGGAGCTTTTAGGTCTATTGATTTGTTGACGTTAGTGCAATAATGAATGAACTTGTTAGAACTCTGGTGGTAACTTGAATGAAGCAAATAAAGGTCAACGCTTTAGTGTCTTCTGTGAAAGATGTCATAGTTTTGGGGGGAACATAGTTAGAGGTTTAGCTATGTTCAGAGGTGTGTTTGTCTTCTGTTAGACTTAATTTTACAATGATGATGGTTGATCCTTTGCCTTGATTCCCTATTATATGAAACTATACGATCTCTCTACCTTATTTTATTGATTCATCTCTATGTTTTTGATTTTGCTTGCAGATGCATTCTTGTTGATGAAACTGATCGTGTCGTGGGGCATGACAGCAAATATAATTGTAAGTGTACTTGGTTTGAGTCTCGTCCTATCACTTATCACTTGGTGTTTTCCATTGAAATTCTTGTTCTTTACCATCCTCCTATGACTGAAGTCACTGGACTTAGTTACACTTGGGGGGATCAAGATTTGACAGAGCGTTTTGTTTTAGTATTGATCTTATCCCTTCTAGATCGCACCTTTGAGTTTCCATCAAATGTCTTATTCCTCTCTGTCAATTTGTCGAACATATTATTTCTGTTGTCTAGTAACCTATATTAATTTCCATCAAAGATCAGGTTTTGCTGCTGGAAAATAGTTGCAGAAAATTAACTATCCGCTTGGTTTTCTTTGGAATATTGTTTTATCTCTTTCTGTATACCTGTTCAAGATACTGATACCTTTTCAAATCTGCAGGTCATCTAATGGAAAATATTGAATCTAAGAATTTGCTTCACAGGGCTTTTAGTGTATTTCTATTCAACTCGAAGTATGAGTTGCTTCTCCAGGTATTGACATATAAGTGCTTTGAAGTAGCTAAGTCAAGTTCTGTATAGGCACGGTTGTGTCTTATCTAGAATCACCTATTTGTAGAGAAAAATAAGCTCAAAACTATGGGAGGTTAGATCGTAAGCTTGATTATAGAGATTTTGTTCCACATGTTGGATGTTGCTATGATGATGGGATGCTCTTGGGATCTTAGATGGTTGGTGGATCTTAATAAGCTGACTCATGTGCGCCATCTTACTGAATTTTTTTTCTCTTTTGAACAGCAAAGGTCAAACACAAAGGTTACATTCCCTCTGGTGTGGACAAACACTTGTTGCAGCCATCCTCTTTACCGTGAATCAGAGCTTATCCAGGAAAATGCACTAGGTTGGTATCTACTAGCAGAAAAATTCAGTACTTCTGACTATCTATGTAACAAATTGTAGCTTCGTGTAACCAGTGACATCACTGTTTGTATCATACTCATTAGGTGTGAGGAATGCTGCACAAAGAAAGCTTCTCGACGAGCTTGGTATTGTAGCTGAAGATGTACCAGTCGATGAATTCACTGCCTTGGGACGTATGCTTTACAAGGCTCCTTCTGATGGCAAATGGGGAGAGCACGAACGTAATACTATTTTCTCAGAGACTTGGTTCCCATTTTCTTAAAAACAACTACAAACCGTTAAAAGCTTTTTTTTTTTCTGTGTTGGCCTTCGTTATGCAGTTGATTACTTGCTCTTCATCGTGCGGGACGTGAAGGTTCAACCAAATCCAGACGAAGTAGCTGAAATCAAGTATGTGAGCCGGGAAGAGCTGAAGGAGCTGGTGAAGAAAGCAGATGCAGGTGAGGAAGGTTTGAAACTGTCTCCATGGTTCAGATTGGTGGTGGACAATTTCTTGATGAAGTGGTGGGATCATGTTGAGAAAGGAACTTTGGGTGAAGCTATAGACATGAAAACCATCCACAAACTCTGAAATTTTTCTTAAGATTTTGGATAAACTTTCTCTTTGTCATTTTTTATCTTTGCAATATTAATAATTGTGGGCTGTGAGAGACTTTTAAAGATTATAAGCACATCAGGCAATAAAGTTTTCATTTTTATCTCAATTCATGAATTTCTTTGAATGTTCTACTAAGCTTTGACATAACATGGTTTTTGTCTTTTTGAGATGTACAAAAGGCATAAACACTAAACAGTCGAGAGAAAGCGAGAAGATGATAACAAGGAAACAGAGTCGAAACCAGACAAAGGCAACGCAAAGATTCCTTTTTTCGAAAGCTTAACGACAACCTCCACCTTCGCGATCTGATTTATGTAAAAGTTAAAAAAAAGTCCATACTTTACTATTATTGAATGACCAAAGCAAAGTAGTATGTTGATGAGACTTATTGTCCTCCTTTAAATAAAGGATCATCAACTTCGTTTCTCTGAGACTTGTTGGCCCACAGAGTCTTCTTTTCTTCATCTGAGTTTCTTCTATTTCAGGTAAATGAAATGAGATTCGATCTAAATCTAATCCAGATGAATTTTGGATTAAAGTTTGTAACTTTCCTTGTGGGTTTGATCGATTGACCGTGAATATATCATCACTTTTTCCAGATTAATCTCGATTTGTATCTCCAGATTACTTGTTTTGATCATAATCCTTAATACAGGTGAGAACCAAAAAAAAATGGCGTTTGTGACCACGGCGGAAGTTTGTGATGCGAATCAAGAGATGATTCGTAGTGGCCAGCTCCGAGCTCTGCAACCCGTTTTCCAGATTTACGGTCGTCGTCAAATATTCTCAGGTCCAGTAGTTACTGTTAAAGTATTTGAAGACAATGGCTTAATCCGTCACTTCCTCGAAGAGAAAGGTATTTTAATAGTTTCTTAAGATTTCATAAATACTGCAAACTTTACTCATAGAGAATAGAGATATGAACTTCCAGAGGATCATTGACATGGTTTAGATTCAATTCTGGTCTGTTACTTAGTTCTCAACTAGCTTCAATGGTTCTTTGCTTGAAACTATATAAAGTATAGGGACACATTGAATCTTGATGTAACAATATAGAGACACACTGGTCTGTTACTTACTTGTCAACTAGCTTCAGTGTTTGGTACTTCTTCAATCACTTTGCAAATGGATAGTTTGTGATGAGAAAAAGGGGTGTGCTTCGATTCATTATATTTAGAATAAACCAATGTGTTTCTATAATATTATTACATCAAGATTCAAGAACTCGTTATAGATGATAATAATAATGGTTATAATGAGGATGCAGGATGTTAGAAACATCAAAAGATTTTACCTTTTGGCTTACCAACTTGTTGCATAGCCTAAACCAACTTAGGGACTAGAGAGATGAGATAGGTCTTTCGAGTCTTTTTTACAATAAACCAATCTGCTCTCTGTAATTTTCACATATTACACATGTTTAAAATAGGCAATGGAAGAGTTCTTGTGGTGGATGGTGGAGGGAGTTTACGATGTGCGATACTTGGAGGAAACCCTGTGGTACAAGCGCAAAACAACGGATGGGCAGGGATCATAGTGAACGGTTGCATCAGAGACGTTGATGAGATAAATGGTTGCGACATTGGAGTGAGAGCTTTAGCTTCTCATCCAATAAAGGCGAGTAAGAAAGGACTTGGTGAACAAAGAGTGCCTTTGAACATAGCAGGCACTAGGATTTGCGATGGCGAATGGCTTTATGCAGATACTGATGGTATCCTTGTTTCCCAGATCGAACTATCCGTTTAATAAGTGTTGTTGTTTTAGCTGCTGCTTTTTGAGCTTTGTGTTCCTTCTTTAATATCGCTTCTTTGTTGATTACATATGTTTTGAGTTTGGGAATTAAATAAGAAAATACTTTCTTAAAATGCAAAAGATCCTCGAACTATCCAATATTTGCAAATTTACGAGCTGGAGGGTTTATCTAGCAATATTTGAAGATCAAGGTTCAAATTCCAAAAACTAGATAATTGTAGGGGTATTTCTGCAATTTTACGTTCTCTAATTCTTGTGTCGTCGTCTTTTACTCACTCACGGAGTCACATTTCTAAAGAAAGAAAACCCTAAATCACTCTCCGGCTTCAGCTCTGTAACTGTGAAATAATGGCGGCGGAGAGATCGTTCATCAATCTCGGAGGGAAAGGATCGTCTTTCACTTCTCCCTCCGTTTACAAGATTGCTTCCGGCGTCGCTAATGTTCGAATTGATTCCTCTGCAATTGAGAGATTCTCCACTAGAAACACTCCATCGATCAAACGAAGCTCATTAGGTATCCCTGAAGGTTTGACGAACGAAGAAACCAGAGCTTCTTTGTCTGTTATCTTAAACAAGCTTATTTTGTCGACTTCTGGTCCTCCTTCTTCCTCCACCGCTCGTTCTGTTCTTCCGGTTAAGATTTTGGAAATTTTGAATTCGGAGGCTGAGAGTTTCGATTCCGGTGAGATTGATGTGACGGAAGGGGAAAACATTGTGTTGGAGAAATCTTTTGCTTCGTTGATTGGACTCTGTTCTATTATAGATCACAAGTCGACGACACTTTCCCAGATCGTTGATTCTGTTGCTGCGTTGAGTTGTGAGGTTACAAAGGCTGATATAGCTTCGTTTAGCTCGTTGGATTCAGGAGATGGGAATGGTGATAAAGATGTGATTGGTGTTGCTGGTGATCTCAAGGTTTTGCTTAACGGGTATAAAGGTACAGGGAAGTTAGAAATCGAAGAGATTTCGAAGATTCCTTGGATTCATGGCAAATTCAGGTTTGTGGTGAAAAGCTTGCACTCTGATGCTCGGAGAGAATTGAATTCAGGTGTTAAAGGAGGCAAAACTGGATCTGGAAACACTGGAATTGGTGAGGCTTTAGGAACATCATTGGCACCTTTGTCGACTGCGATTAAAAACTTAGGAGTATGTTCGTACCTTCGTGCTAAGTTTTGTTTTGAGTCGATTGGGAATGAGAATCTGAGGAATGGTTTGTCTGAAGTGTTTGAGAAAAGCAGTGTTGAGTATGAGAATCTGAAGAATAGCTATAAGTTAGCTTATACTGCTCATTTGGAAGAGGATTACATCAGGTTTGCTCNTTCCAATCTCAAAGATGGAAAATATTTAGGCCTCAAAGTTAATTTCTGATTTGTTTGATTCTGTGGCAGGGAACTCGAGATTTTGCTAAAGAACAAATGGCAGTCCGAGAAAAAGCATTTGCAATCATACAAANGCTGGGGATTGTATGGAGAATCGTTGGTTTGGAGGCAGTTGCTGCCGTTTTTGCTCTTGTAGGTGGAGAGTTGTTTGTTCAGAAGAAGGGAGATGCGGACAAAGAAGATTCGAAGACGGATAAGAAAAAGAAGAAGAATGAGAAAAAAGCAGTTGTGGGGAAGGGGACGAGTATAGTTCTCCAGTTTATTAAAGATAAATTGGTGAGTAATGAGGCAACAAGTGATGGTGACCTGATGAATTCTTTGAAGCAATGGGTGGAACAAATCTTAAATCTTTTCAACCCTGCGGGTCACGGTTTTGATAGCTTTTTGGATAAAGTGAAAGAGATTGTAGAAAGTAATGAAAACAGGAGACTTCCCAAGCTTCCAAAGGTAAATTTCCAATCTCAAAGATGGAAAATATTTAGGCCTCAAAGTTAATTTCTGATTTGTTTGATTCTGTGGCAGGGAACTCGAGATTTTGCTAAAGAACAAATGGCAGTCCGAGAAAAAGCATTTGCAATCATACAAAACGTTTTCAAGAGGCATGGTGCAACTGCACTTGATACTCCTGTTTTTGAATTGAGAGAGACCCTTATGGGGAAGTATGGAGAAGACTCGAAATTGGTTTATGATATTGCTGATCAGGTTAAACTCATCTCGTCTGCTGCAATTTCATCAGTTTATGCGAAAGTTATTTCTCGGAAGTCGTGCTCATGTGAATACAGTAATTGCAGGGTGGAGAACTCTGCTCTTTACGATATGATTTAACTGTTCCATTTGCACGGTATGTCGCTATGAATGGAATCACATCATTCAAAAGATACCAAATAGCAAAGGTATACAGAAGGGATAATCCATCGAAAGGGCGATACAGGGAGTTTTATCAGTGTGATTTTGATATCGCTGGTTTGTTCGAACCAATGGGACCCGATTTTGAAATTGTCAAGATATTAACTGAACTTCTCGATGAATTGGAGATTGGTGATTATGAGGTAATAACTTAGTTGAAAGTCCTAATCTTTCCTGGTTGGTTTTCTCTTTGGCTATGTTCTTGATTCTGGTTTGTTAATGTAGGTGAAACTGAATCACCGCAAGTTGCTTGATGGAATGCTGGAGATATGTGGAGTACCACCTGAAAAATTCAGAACCATCTGTTCGAGTATCGACAAGTTAGACAAGCAATCATTTGAGCAAGTGAAGAAAGAAATGGTGGAGGAGAAGGGCTTATCGTCAGAGATTGCAGACAGAATTGGCAACTTTGTTAAGGAGAAGGGAGCTCCATTGGAGCTTTTGTCTAAACTGAGACAAGAAGGGAGTGAGTTCTTAGCTAACCAGTCATCAAGAGAAGCTCTTGATGAGTTGAGTATCATGTTTGAAGCTCTTGAAAGATCAAAGTGCAGTCACAGGATAGTCTTTGATCTAAGTCTAGCTAGAGGTCTTGATTACTACACCGGCGTCATCTTTGAAGCTGTTTGTATAGGAGCAGAGGTAAAATCCTTTGGCTTGGCTTCTTGAAATTCAATTAGTGAAAGTTTATGGTCTTTAAATTCAAAAAAGAAAGTTTATGGTCTTTAATTTTTTCTTTCTGCAGGTTGGATCAATTGGTGCTGGTGGTCGATATGATAACCTAATAGGAATGTTTGGAACAAAGCAAGTCCCTGCAGTTGGGATGAGCCTTGGAATCGAGCGAGTGTTTAACATAATGGAAGAACTTAACGAGAAAAAGAATCAAGTAACTTCCGAAACTCTTATGCTGTTTGTTGATCTTTATTCTAAAAGAATAGAATAAATTATGAACTTTGTTTTTGCTATGAACTTAGGTGATCCGACCTACGGAGACACAGGTTTTGGTTAGTATA
This sequence comes from Camelina sativa, assembly GCF_000633955.1. Classification (NCBI taxonomy): domain Eukaryota; kingdom Viridiplantae; phylum Streptophyta; class Magnoliopsida; order Brassicales; family Brassicaceae; genus Camelina; species Camelina sativa. The sequence goes on along the minus strand of NC_025699.1, from coordinate 541,580 downwards.
ATGAAGGATAATCAACTAGCGTTAGCAGCGGAATTGGCAAGTCAGTTATGGGAGGCTAAGATCAACGCAGAGTATCTTGTGAGCAAGAGGAAACAAAAGCATTTCGATCGTATTAGGGATTCAGGGATTCCTTGGATGGTGATGGTAGATGAAGAAGAACTCAGTAAAGATGTTGTGACATTGAAGAAGCTCGTTAAGGGAAGTGAAAAGGAAATCAAGAATGAATCTAAAGATACTTTCGTTGGGGTATTGTTGAAAGAATTCAGTTCTTGAAAAAGAGATGAAAGGTACACACTTGCTGCTGCGATTCCCAGAAACAGAAAAAGGAATCATTCACTGTTGCATTTTTGCTTCTTTTTTTTTTTTTTTGCTTGGTACTGGTGTTATTGGAGATAAGAACTTAAAAAAGATATTTTGATGTTGATGAGGTTTGTTTGATTAGTGGATAATTTACGTGGTTAGACCCCCCGAGTAGATCGTAATGATTGATTGGTTTTTTCGACTGGCTAGTTTTGTTTGTTTGGCATTTTCGTCTGCTTTGTTTATGTTTTTTTCTCCAAAAATATCTCATAAAAAGAAGAAACCATTTGCAATTTGAATATATATGAATGTATTTTATATGCAAGTGTAGACGCAAATATACGTTTCTTTCTAAAACAATCCTTATCCTGATTCTGATAAAAAAAGGGACACCCAACGAAAGTACTCGTTACTATTTCAACCTAATCTGCGATCTTATCGACAACAAATAAGAAAGAAGAAGAAGTTACGATTCTTTGATTGAGAAGAGGTGGAAGAAGAAGAAGATAAGAGTAAGAGTCAGCATAGTAAGACCGAAAGAGAAAATGGCTTTGGGTTCATTCACGAGAACCTGAAAATGAAAGACAAAATAAAAACTCTTAACAGGTAAGGTTAGTCTGTCCCCAACACCAAAAACAAAATTGTGATCTGCAGATCTGATTTTAGCATTGAGAAGAGAAGTTGATACGTGTTGGTTTCTGTGCCTCGCTGCCGACATGTGGCTTCAAGTTAACAAAGATCACTTCTCTCTATTCACACATCTCATGTTTCCATTGACTCTTGTCTCTACTTGTTTTAGCTTCAATAAAACACTCAGTCATATGCATATAGAGTTGTTACACAATAAGTACTAAATTGAGGTTTCAAATAAAATGTGTAATTTTCTTTCATATTGTTACGAATCGAAGCGGATCAATAGGACAAAATAAGTAAAGTAATAATTGTATGATCCTAAAATAAGTAGAATTCAGAGTGGTTAGTATTCTTCTTTCTTGTTTTGGTTTAAGTACCAAATAGCATGCATATGTAAATCATGGATTAAATATGATAAAGACCCTCTCATGTCATGTGGGATTGATTGACTGATTGAGAGACCTAATATATGTTTTTGATCTAAATAATAATATAAATGATCTGGTATGGGATATTATTTCTTTTTTTTTTTTTTAATTTTCAAAAAATAGAAATAATAATAATTCTTATTATATATGATTATATTCTAGTGGATGTCGGGAAATTATGTGTAAGAAACGTCTTATCCAACCCGATGTTAATTGTGCCAGCCTGAGCCCAAAAAAAAAAATCCATATTCACACATACATATATTAACATAAAAAAATATAAAAAATCTCATTACAAATTAATACATTTTGGTTATAAGATTAGAGAGAGAGAGTGACCCATCTCCTCCATTACTGTTTCTCTCTCTCTACACACATACACAAAAGTAGAAAGACGAAGAAGAAAGAACGGGTTTGTAGTTGGTGGTTGCGTTTCTTTCTCCTCTTTTTAAAAAATTCATCCTTTTCTCTTTTTTTTTTTTTTCATCTCTTTCAGTTACCTTCTTCTTCTTTTTTTATAATCTATCTACGCACGAACAGAATCTCTAGCTCAAAATTCATCCTTTTGTTTGAATCTCATTCTGAGATCGTTTTGATTGATCTGTATCCTGGTGAGTCTTCCTTTCAGCTCGAATTCGAATTTTCTGAATTTTGATTCTTTTTTTTTTGTGGAGAGTTCAATTATTTAGTGATTTCTTCGTTTGATTGGTTGCAGACCCAGAAGAAGAAGAAACAGAGAAAGACGAAAAGGGTTTTCATGATTCTCGTGTTTTGAGTCTCTTTCTCAATCCCTGTTCTTTGATTGATGGCTCATGTATTAATAAAATAAAAAAACACTTCTCTTTCTTTTTTTTCTTCTCTGTGTGTGTGTATGTGTGGCAACTGGCAATAGAAAAAAAATCTACGTAGATCTGTTCCTTTTGGGTTTAAATTATTTGAAAGACTCAAAAAGGGTCAGACCCAGAAGAAGTCTCTCACCTTTGCCTTTTTCTTTGGTCAGCTTTGGAAAGCTTTGATTTTTTTATTCTGTTTTTTTCTTCATTCAATTTTGACGATTTGGGTTTAAGATTCACTAGGGGTGTGTGTGTGTGTATGTACTGGCAGTTGTGAGGAATTATATGTGATCATTAGTCAATCTTAGCTGGAACTAAAAATTGAGGTTTGTTCTTGCATACTGAATCATCATCATCATTTTGCTCTTTCTGCTGGGGATCTAATAAAGAGTTTTTTGTCTTCTTGCAGAGATCTCTTTGCATAGTTTGAATCATCATTGCTCTTTCCGGCGAGAATCGTGATCTAAAGCTTCAATCTTTCCCACTGGAGGACCGTGGGGGTGATTGTACCATTGTTGGTCTGGATTGCCTTCTTAATATAATCAGGGCCCTTAGAATGGGGTCCTGTTTATCTGCTGAGACAAGGTCCCCTGGACCGGGCTCTCCTTGCTCTCCTGGGTTTAGTGTGAGGAAGAGGAAGAACTCCAAGAAACGACCTGGTTCTAGGAACTCTTCCTTTGATTATAGGAGAGAAGAACCTTTGCATCGGGTTCCTGGACGGATGTTCTTGAATGGATCAAGTGAGGCTGCTTGTATCTTCACTCAACAAGGCAAGAAAGGGCCTAACCAAGATGCCATGGTTGTTTGGGAGGTATGTTAGATCCAAAATTCCTCCCTTTCTTTTCTTGTTTCTATTTATGTTTTTTCATAGTATATATTGTTTCTCCACTGCTTCTATCTGAAATATTGATATCTATGTAGAATCACCAGATTATCTTTGGTTCTTTTAGCGATCTATGCAAATGATTCTAATTGTTTCCTGTTTTCACGCTCAGAATTTTGGTTCGAGGACAGATACAGTCTTCTGTGGAGTGTTTGATGGGCATGGTCCATATGGTCATATGGTTGCAAAGAGAGTCAGAGACAATCTCCCTCTCAAATTAAGTTCTTATTGGGAAGCAAAAGTACCAGTTGAAGGTGTTCTAAAGGCCATCACTACCGACAACGTTAACAATGCAACCAACATTAACAACTCTGAAGATACTGCTGCTTCTGTATCTGCTGAAGAAGAACCTAGGACATGTGCTAAGATGGAGGAGGAGGAGAACATGGAATCCCATCCGGAATTGTTTCAAACGCTGAAAGAGTCGTTTCTTAAGGCTTTTAAAGTTATGGATAGAGAACTGAAATTCCATGGAAGTGTTGACTGTTTCTGCAGTGGAACAACAGCTGTAACCTTGATCAAGCAGGTATTGTCTCGGTATGGTATGTTATTAGTTTAAGCCTTATTCACTGTTTCTTGATCTTGATTATGTATCCTCCGCAATATTGCAGGGTCAGTATCTCGTTGTTGGAAATATTGGAGACTCTAGAGCTGTAATGGGTACAAGAGACAGTAACAATGCTCTTGTCTCTGTTCAACTTACTGTCGATCTTAAGCCAAATCTCCCAGGTTGAATGATTGTTCCTTATGCGGGATGTATGCTGTTGTCCTGTGGATGTATGATGGATCCACTAATTTACTTCTATTGGTTTTTTTTGCCCTCATTTGATTTTACAGCTGAGGCAGAGAGAATAAGAAAATGTCGTGGACGGGTGTTTGCTCTTAGAGATGAACCTGAAGTTTGTAGAGTTTGGCTGCCAAACTGTGACTCACCTGGACTTGCAATGGCACGTGCTTTTGGAGACTTTTGCCTTAAAGATTTTGGCCTAATCTCTGTGCCTGATGTATCTTTCCGTCGCTTAACCGAGAAAGATGAGTTTATAGTGCTGGCTACTGATGGGGTAATTTCTCGTTCTCTCAGACACATTTCCTTTTCTATTTGCAATTTTGCTCATATTTCTAATGTTATTATGTTTGTGTGATAGATTTGGGATGTTCTCTCAAATGATGATGTAATGGGGATTGTAGCTTCAGCTCCATCGCGTTCCACTGCAGCGAGAGCTATAGTCGAGTCTGCGGTTAGAGCTTGGAGATACAAATACCCGACTTCCAAAGTCGATGACTGTGCCGCTGTTTGCTTGTATCTAGACGCCAACAACTCAAACGTCATATCTACATCATCTTCCATCTCCAAACTGGACGATGAAGAAGGAGACGAAGAGCTAAAAGCTGCGACTGAGAATGATGATGCATCAGGACCAAGCGGTCTTGGCCGTTCGAGTACTGTCAGGACGGGGAAAGAGATTGCTCTCGACGAAAGTGAAGCTGAGAAGCTGATAAAAGAAGAGGATAACTTGGATACAGAACCTGGAACAGAGTATTCTGCACTAGAAGGTGTGGCAAGAGTTAATACACTTTTGAACTTACCAAGATTTGTGCCTGGAAAGTGAAAAGAGAAAGAAGAGCTGAAATGAAGAATTTGAGAGGTGATAGATCATATCAAATAAAATCACCCAAGAGAAGAAGGTACTGTGTCTTTTTGTTTCCTTTTCAACTTTCTACATTGATCTCTATTCTTTTCCTTGAGTCATAATTCATTGGTTTTGGAACATAAATTTTTGTCAATTTTGTCTTTTGTTTATGTCTTTCTTTCTTGTTGATGTTTATGCTGTTTTTTTGGTCTTGTCAGTAAAGAAGAGTGAAAAAAACATCACATGTAATAATGGCTTTGTGTCTGTGATTCTGTGAAAGCCCCTCAGGCTTAATTTTGTCAGTCTGTTGGGAATTTTCCTGTTTTTGTCTATTCAAAAAGCTCCAATTCCAACTACAGATTTGTTGTCAATCTCTTCTTCCTCTCTCAAAATAAATAAAAATGGGAATATTTTAAACAAACTTTGTTCCAAAGAGGGTTTTATCTGAAACTATAAAGCCATGTAACAGAGGAAAGGAATTAAGAGAGAAACAAGTGTAAGAAGTCTTGTAATAGCTAAAGAAGACGACCATGAGAGGTTGTGTGCACCAACTGTGTAGATTGCTCCACTTTCTTCATCCTTTACTTGAATTCCTCCTGAACCTGTGTGATTCAGTATTCATTACAGTTAAACCTTCCAATCTTAGTATTTGTGGCAACGAGAAGACAATGACAGGATTTGTAATGCTTACAGTTGTGATTGGTCCATCCAATGACTTGGTTTTCAATATCGTAGACAACTAACTTGTTAGAGAGGGCCATGTCTGCGCAGGGAGACAAATCAAGACTCAATTTTTACAGCATTTGCAGGATGAAAGTCATTTATAAAAGAGATGTGCGTACCTCCAAGAATAGTTAATTCTTCTCCTCCTTTAGTCTGCAACCCACCGTTTTGCCAACCAAAACACCATGTGTCTTCCTATAAGCCAGTTTTTATGTCAGAACAAGAATACAAGAACACGAACAAGGTAAAGAGTCTGAAAAGGAACACGACTTACTCTAACTTGGAATAGATATTCCCGAGGATAAACCGCCAATGGAAGAGACTTGTCGAACTGGAAAGTGACAGTTGGGAACCGATCTAATCTGTGAATTGGACAGTAAATATTCAGAGGGTTTTACATTGTTCCATTAATGTTTGCACACAGTTCATTTTCATATACTTGATGTTATAACTCCCTTTCAATTCAAAGAGCAGTTAACAGTACAGTTCCAAACATTAGTGGAACACTAAGCACCGAGAATGACAAAGAAGCGATGAGTTAGATTCTTACTTGTCTATATAATGGAAACAAGTAAACGAATCTTGAACTGTATGCAAAGTAAGCTCCGGATGTGAAGCCAATATCTGAAAAAAAAAACAAAGTGTTAAGAACTTTATAGAAGAAGGCAGAGGAAAGAAATTCACAAGTAACATACATAGTCTTGACCTCATTCATTAATGGCTTATAAACAGCTTCAGGAAGATACACTAGAGTTGTACCACTATCAACAATAACTCCTTTGTCATCTCCCGAATTAAACGCATCCGAAGAAAGTTGTAAAACTGAATTACCAACTTCAATTGCATTGAGGTTAACACTATAGTGAGCTCTGTCAAAAAGAGTTACACAAACAGTGTTAAGAAATTCAAAACCTTTTTGACACCAAATAGAGAGTAAGGCATTTCACTTACGATTTAGAGAGCATAGGAGTAGTCTTTACTTTAGGTGACACAACTTCTCCAATGGCGAAGATACCGCCTCCACTGTTATTATCCAAACAATGTGCAAAAGATCTTTTGACCTTTCTTTGTGAAGCTAGCTGCGATATAAACGATGAATTCGACTGTCCAAATCCCATTATCCCATCAACTGCAGCTTGGGATTCACCGAGTTGACCAGACTGTTTAGAACCACATCTGTATATAAGACCCACATATATAACGATTAAAATTGGCACAATGCTAACGAGATTTGTAAGCCACAAGCTATAAAAACTAACCCGAAGATAATAGTTCCGTTGGTGGAACCGGTTTGACGATTGCCAGTAACTAAATCCAAATGCACAACATCTTTAACCAAGTATCCATTAGTAGAGCTCCCATCTCCATACATGATAACATATTGACAAGTAGAGCCTGCGTGACACTCAGATCTTTGGTTAACGTAAGAGCAAAAGCTGTCATCACAGGAAACAGATTTGGCAGTTGACGAAGCATCCGCATCATAAGGTGTCAGCTCTACCAGATCACTTTTCCTAGGACATCGGATGCAACCAGCACAATTCACCCATAAGATATCACTTCCTGTATCAACTTGGACATGAAAGTCTCTTGATGGAGTTCCTAGTCCGATTTTAGCAAAGTATAATCTGAAAAAAGTTAAAAACACCAAAACAACAAAGAACAAAGAATCAACATTTTACCATAGGCTAAGAACAAAAGAGTCAAGAACCAATCAAAAAGTTGAGAATCTTCAATAGATTCAAAATCAATAAAAAGCTTTTTTTTTTTTTAAATTGCAGATTCCGCATTTATAGAAGACAAAAATGCCAACTTTATTTTTGTTGTTAAATAAAATTCCCAATTTTTTTTTAAGTTTTGTCTCTTTACAAAAGAGGACGACAACAAAAATTCCCAAAATTACAAGTTTTTTGATTAATGGCGATTCGAACCCAATAGACTCAGGCTGGCTATCGCCGCCGAGAGGTAGATCGATGGCGGAGAGAAGCCTAGAGTGACGGTGGAGGTCGTGAGCTTTAAGAGCTCCAAGATCTTTTTCTCTTTTTCCAGCGAACTTGCTTCGAACTTCAAATACCGGAGTCGTCGCCGCCGTTGACGAAAACTGCGGCCCAATTAGCAACGCCGCCGAAAGCAAAATAATCGACAAGAACCACCGTCTCCGCTTTAGATCCATAACTAATTTTTAGTTAAAGAAAAAAAAACCGAAAAAGTGAATAAAGAGAAAAAAGCAAAAGAAAGAGAAGAAGTATAGCTTTGGCGGTGGAGTAAGGTTTCGGACAAGAGAAGAAACTTAACTTTAGTTTGGTTTGGTACTTTCCGAATTAAATTAATAATTTAAACAACGTATCGAAATTAAACTTTAAGACCAAAGCTTTAAAAAAATTATTATGTATATTATTAGTAAGTAACAAAAAAAGATTCGAGATTATGTATGATCGATCACACACTTATAAAGAAGGAAACTGAAATAACTGCTAGTAGTAGCTCACACCACTTTGGCGGCAATTGTTTCTGTAAAAATGTTTATTTTCTCACTTGTAAATAAATAAATTTCATATTTTTATATGTACGTACGAATAAATAATTTTGTATTTTAGTCAAAAATAGTTATATTTATGGAAAAATAAAAGAAATACATATTTGTCTCATCATCTTAAGGGACCGAACCGTAATTTCAGTGAAAAAAACATAAATATCAATCTTAATTCCTCGAAGAATTCTACACCGCCCGTTCAATCTATCACGATAACAAGTAATTACCGTAAATACCCCCGAATATACTTGTTCATCCGTAGCTATTCGAGGATAACACCGTCTTTTCTTCTATAGTACCCATTTTATTTGCTTCTCTCGGTCCGTTGAGACCTCTCACCACACACACACACTCTTGTCTTTGAGTCTTTGAGATCATTTCGAAATTATTTTGCTTTACCACAAACAATGCCTCTCTCACTCCGCCTCGCTCCGTCTCCGACGACTTTAGCTCCGAGCACTGGAGGATTCGGTCCATCGAGGAGGAAACAGTGCCGGATTCCTTACTCCGGCGTCGCGACGACTAAGATTGGTTTCTGCTCGTCGTTGGATTCTTGGAAAAGAGGAGATTCATCTGTTGTGGTTAGGTGTAGCTTAGAAACCGTGAATGTAAGTGTTGGTCAAGTTACAGAGGTTGATAAGGACACCTTCTGGCCCATCGTTAATGCCGCCGGTGATAAGCTTGTCGTACTTGACATGTACACTCAATGGTACTCTTCTCCTCCTCTCTGCTTTTAACTATATTCTTATGATTCCAACTCAATTGATTTGTTGCGATGAACCAATTGATTTCATAGTGGATGTTTTGGTTTTGATGTTGGTCATTCTTTAAAGAGAGTTTTCAAATCCTTCTGACTAAAGGAGATGGTCTCTTTGGATATCTTGTGTATATGCAGGTGTGGTCCATGTAAGGTGATTGCTCCCAAGTACAAAGCTTTATCAGAGAAGTATGAGGACGTTGTCTTTCTAAAGCTTGACTGCAATCCAGATAACCGGGTTTGTCCCAATATCTATCTATAATCTATTGAACCATGATAGTATCTAAAGATAAGAGAAAGACTTTATCAACAATGCTACTATGTACTTGTCCTTTGTTGTTGCTTAGCCATTAAAAACGTTTGAGACTCTTTTTTTATTTTATTATTGGTGGCAGCCATTGGCAAAGGAGCTAGGAATAAGAGTGGTTCCAACTTTCAAGATATTGAAGGACAACAAGGTCGTCAAAGAAGTCACTGGTGCGAAATATGATGATCTGGTTGCAGCGATTGAAACAGCGAGGTCGTCGTCTGCTGGTTCTGGATGAACCAATCTCTCTCTTTCATGTCTTATTTTACCATAATAATTGGTTGTATGTAAATGTAAAATCTTGGTGTGTTATACCTATAGGTGAGGTGAGCAAAAAGATTTTATCTTGTATTGTGTAAATGTTTCAAGAAATATGATCATCCAGAAAAAAAGATTATCTTTAGGTACGGTTTCAAAGATTTCTAAGCATGCAATTCGGAGTTGAATTTGGGATTTGGTAATTTGGAAGATTCGGGCGCAATGTTCACTAGTATGTATAGTCACAAAGATTCATGGAATTAATCTATATCACTAAGATTATTATACGTGCAACGCTTACGATATGATTAGGATTCTTCTCTGATTTTTTATTCACAAAAGGATATGATAACATATACAGATATACTATAATACACTATATTATATAATATAAATTATCTAATCGATAGTATGACAGCAAGTCGAAAAATGATAACATCTTTTCCCTTAGCTCGTATACAAATTAAGCTGCATCGATCATAATTAATTAGGATTTAGATCTTTTCCCTTAGCTCGTAGTCGTAGTACTTCTTTTTCCGTATGCTCGTAGGCGATCTTCTTCCACTTATATCTCTGAAAACAAACAAAAAAAGAAAGGGATGACCAATATGATGAAATAATAGCTAGCAATGGTCACAATATCTGTCATTCAAAAGTGCTTCTTTATTTATTTATTTATTTTTGTATACGAGCCAAATTAAGTTTTACAATATCTGTCATTGCAGCAACAGCCAAATTAAGTTTTACACACATTACAACATAGTAAACAAGTGGGTTGAACGGATTCCGAGTGAAAGGGGATGTTTACATAACATAACATGGAACTTAGAATGAAACCTTAATGCCCAACAAAGCCATTAGCTGTGACACAAACTCTGGGTGTCCAGGCCATGCTGCCCCAGTTACCAGATTCCCGTCAGTGAAGCATCTGTGGATTGGATCTGGTTCTAGCCAAGTTCCTCCTCCAAGTACCACGTTCAGTTTCACGGCTGGATAAGCAGTGCATTTCCTTCCCTGCACCAGCCAGTAAATTGTAATCACGTCACATAAATCAAAATTCCTCAAAGAACTTGGTGGAGGGAAGCAAAAGAGTGGGCATAGAGTTAAAATAAATCGGAGCTACGAAGGAACAGTACACTGACCTTGAGGACACCAGCAGCAGCTAAGATCTGTTGTCCATGACAAATAGATGCAACTGGTTTCTCAGAATTCATGAAGTCTTTAACTATGTTAAGGACATGTTCGTTCAAGGCCAGATATTCAGGTGCTCTGCCTCCAGGAATGACCAGAGCATCGTAACTCGAGGAACCTAGGCCATCAAAGTTACTAGTTAAAGCAAAAGTGTGGCCTGGTTTCTCACTGTAAGTTTGGTCACCCTCAAAGTCATGGATTGCAGTTGGGCAGCGATCACCAGCCTTCTTCTCTGGGCAAACCGCATCAACTTGACATCCCAACGCTTGAAGGGACTGGAAAGGGACTTTGATTTCATAGTCTTCCATATAATCCTGCAAAGGTCAAAAAATAAAAAAACCAAAACTGTGATGTTTCAGAGACCCATGTGCGTAGTTCATTCACCAACAAAACCTATGTTTGGTCGCTTACCCCACAGAGAAACAAGATTCTTTTATTAGCTCCAGTTATTTGACCGCCCAGAGCCTTGACAAAAAGCTGAATAAATTCAGGATGACCCCCATATGTAGCAGCAGTAATCAAACTACCATCAACAACACAAACATCCGGGGTTACTGGTTCGACCCACTTGGCCCCTGCAGCAATAAGAGCAGGTCCAACAGT